>NW_007730039.1:429775-437106 GCF_000696425.1 Galeopterus variegatus
CCCCCCCCCCCCCCCCCCCCAGGTGGCCTGGGCTTTCCCTGGATTCCATTGGCTGGAATAAGTAAGCTCGTTTTAAATTTATTGATAAAGTGAAAATAGAAATGTCCTCAGAATTGTCAACATACATTTTTGCCTGGGTTTACTGGTCAGACAGAATTATATTTGTCTCTAAAAGACATTTTAAGGTTAAAATTATAAACCCAGCCTAAAACAGAATAATCTTTGATTGTATAATTCTTTGATAAATATAGCTAAAAATATTGTTAGTTCAGTGAAAGAAACTGTATCTTCTGAGTTATTGACAAAGTACCCACATGTTTAACTTTGAAGTTCTTACTTAGATAGACATCTGATATTCACAGGTTATAAAGTGGTTAACATGGGATTAACTTAAAATGATGACTGGCTTTGTCTGATATCTTGGTTTTCATAAGTAATCTAGGTGTAATTGTTAAAAATAAATAGGGTAAATTAAATGATATGTGTTCATTGAATTTCTAGATAATTTCCTAATAAAATATAATACCAAGACATTAATTAATCAGTATAAATTTAAGCTTATATGCTTTGACTTCTTATTTCAAAGAAACAAAAAACATGTAGGTTTGTTAATGAATATGTTCTGTTTCACATTAAAACCTATGGTTTTAAACATTACAAAATATGTATTCATGGAAAGCTTTGGTACATAATAGAAATTGGTTGCTTCCTAGGTTTTCACTAAACTTAAGGTTATTAAGAGCTGAAAGTCAGAGCTTATTGAAAGTTATTTCAAAAGATAAATTTAGGAAGTTTTAAAAAAGGATAATTTTTTGCAAGAAAGAATCTTATATAGCAAACTTTGTCCTAAAATAAAATGACTGGTTAGTTAGGAAAGAGTAAATATAAGATAAAACAGAAAGTTTAAATCATGTCATAGAAATGTCTAAGTTGTAATAATGGATTGTGAAGGGTAATTTATAAAAAAAAAAATTAATTAAGCTGGCAATAATTACAAGGAAATTATTTCTAAATCTTTCTAATGATTGAACTTTGATATTAAAAAGACACTGATAAAGAACAGAATCACCCCCATATTAGAACAACAAGGTTTTCTTGAAGTATTGATCTGGTCTTAATAAAATTGCAAGAGGTATTTTTAATTCTAAAATCTGTTTCCTTAACAGCCATCTTCTAAACTACAGTTTCTACTTTTGTCACGTTTTTTCTGAGATTCATTTAATCTCCCTGCTTCCAGGTTGAAAATTCTGTCTTCATTTTAGAATAAAAATTTTATTTCTTATTGGTGAAAAATCTTATTTGTTATTTCTCATATGTTGTAAAGTCTTCCTCTTGAAGCTTCTTAGATTCATATCTCAGAGGTTTAACTTTTTCTGTATCTCACTGTCCGTGATTTTCAGTTTATAATTGCCTGCAGCCCTCACTTTTTCTACCCTTGAAAAGGTTTAAATAACTGCTGTTATCATCTGACACTGAAATGTTGTCTTTATTAAGTGTTTGATTACTTGGGAAACTGAGCTTTGAAAGGATTAAGGTTTTTACATCATTTAACTTTCTGAGTTGCTTTTGAAGTCTCTGATTATAATTTTGGTTTAATAAATGGCTTTTATTTCACAGTGACCTGTGATCCTATTTCAATGAATTAAGTCCTTGGTATTTTCCAGTTGTGCCCCTGGAAAACTTCAGATAATATATCTATTATCATGTGGGGATATTAAATGATTAAGCTTGCTTGGTAAATTATATGACAAATTACACTTGTTAAATGATAAATACTATTAGGTCCTCTTTCAGTTACATTTATGAATATGTTGGTGATATAAATATTCTAAAGATAATATAAAATTTATAAAAGTCTGATGGTCTTTCTGTGACCCTATCAGTCAGATTTTGGTTGTTATGTTAAGGTGATGTATGCAATAGAAATAATCAAGTTTCCTGGCCAACTGTTGATTATAACAAATTTTCATTAGATTTTAACTATGACTATTCTAACTCTCTGTTATCCACTGTTTTGATTTTTTAAAAAGTCATCTGCAATCAGATTAGTAAAAAACTGTAACAAGTACTCTTAAATACAGGTTACAAATAACTTTCAGACCAATGGACAAAATAAAAGTTTTTCAGAACTCTAATAAGAAATCTGGTGGGTTTATAAAACTGTTAATCAAGATCAAATTAATTGGATAAAGTCAAATAAATGATAAAGAAAATGCTCTTACTACTTTTACTTAAAACACTGTTGGTTCTTTACTATAAAGTTTTATTTTCAGTATTTAAGAAAAACTGATATCTTAAGCTATCTATAACTACAACAGCTTAGTAAAATATGCTTTTATGAACAAAGAGGGAGGCATTTGTTTTTTTCCCCTGTTTCTTCCAAAGTTTGAAAACCGTTTGTGGGTATTCTTGTGAGTTTTATGAAAATATGGTTATTTGGCTGTTTACATAGGTTCAGTAAGAATTTGCTCTCTTTTTAACAGGATACAATTTAAAACACTGATTAAGTTGTTAAGGCCTTGACTGAATATCATACTTGAGAATGTGCATAAAGTGCTTGACTTCAAGTGTTCTCAGCCTTACAGTGAATAAATAAAACTGTCACTGCCTGGCAAACCCAAGAACCTTAAGACTGAAGATGAAGTCCAATGTCTGTCTTGATTTTGCTTCCTAACTTCAAGAGGTTTTTAAATCTGAAATTCCTATGTGATCAATGTAAATATAAAAAGTTATGTTTCTAAAAAAAAAAAGCTATAACACACCTGTTATAAGATTGTAGCTCTGTGTATTGCATTTGATTTTTTCTTATCTATAAGTAGATTGGGCTAGATCCTGAATTCTTTTATGTTCCTCCAATGCACTTTTCTTCCATAAAATCACTACAAGCAATTTTCACAACTGAGGGATTGATGCCCTGACCCGCCCAGTAAAAGGGATCTGAGTGGGGATGAACAGTGTTTACTATAGTTCTCTTTTCTATGAAAGTCTAAGGGAGAATGGTACTATAGAAACCCTGAAATAGACAGAATTCCATAAAAAAGGGGTGTTAAAGTCAAAGGCAACGGAGGTGTCCACTCCTCCAAAAAAAAGTTGAAAAAGAATTCCCCATGTTTATGATTTTTTCTGGAATTAATTTTGCAATTGGAAATTTTATATTAGCTAAAGAATTGCATTTGGAGTAAAGCTTTTCAGGTTTATCATTAAAACATCCTAAAAAGAGACTGGTTTATTATTAAGGATGGAGAAAATGATCTATATAGGCACATAGTATTTGACTGGAAAGTTTAGGGTGGATTTAAATATTTGCCCTACATCAACTACAGAATGGGTGATCCCACTAAAGTAATTTAGCTGACAACAGAATAAGCAAGTTTCAATCAAACTGAGCAAAAAAATTGAAGGCAAAAATAAACAATATTATAAATCAAAATTGGACATGACAACGGATACAGAAAAGAATATAGTGAATTTTAATGTGTATTTTATTATCAAAGTTTGTGGGCATTAATTACACAATCCAAAATCTTAAAGAAAAAATTAGAGAAATAAATAATTCATAAGTTTTAAATTGCATGCCTTTCTGAGTATCATAATGAATCTTGCACTGTCCTACTCTGTTGCACTTGGGACATGACTCTTCCCTTTCTCCAGCAGATCCATGCTGTGTATGTTACTTACTTGTTAGTCACTTAGCCTCTCAGTTATCAGATTTACTGTTGTGTATTGTGATGTTTGTATTCAAATAGCCCTTATTCTACTCAATAATGGTCTCACCGTGAAAGAGTAGTACAAGTGGGAATTTAGATATCCTAAAGAGCAGCCATAAAGTGCTTACTTTATTTTATTTTATTTTTTTGTCCTTTTTGAGACCAGCCACATCGCGCTCAGCCAGTGAGCACTGTGAGTGTACTGGTCATCCCTATATAGGATCCGAACCCACGGAGAGAGTGCTGCTGCGCTCCCAGCACTGCACTCTCCCTAGTGCGCCACGGCCTCGGCCCTAAAGCTGTGAGTGTACTGGTCATCCCTATATAGGATCCGAACCCACGGAGAGTGCTGCTGCGCTCCCAGCACTGCACTCTCCCTAGTGCGCCACGGCCTCGGCCCTAAAGTGCTTACTTTAAAGGAAAAGGTGAAAATGGGTTTTCCACTTAATAAAGAATTAAAAAAATGTATGCTGAGGTTGCTAAGGTCTATGTTTTTAAAAAAATCTTTTATCTGTGAACTTGTAAAATAGGAAAAAGAAATTTGTGCATGTTATGCTGTCCCACCTCAAACTGCAAAAGTATGGCCACAGTGCATGATAAGTGCTGAGTTAGGATAGAAAAGGCATTAGATTTGTGGTTAAAAGACATAATCAGAAAACATGTTCTGATTGATGGCAACATGTTGCAACAGATTAAACTTTTTGATAGGTATTTATATATAGAGAAAAACAGAGTATAGGGTTTGGTACTATTCATGGTTTCAGGCATCCACTGGGGGTCTTGAGACATATCCCCCATAGATAAGGAGGTACTATTATATTGAAAAAGCTGAAAAAAAATAAACCTGTCAGCCAAGAATACTATCCAGCATTTCTGTCCTTCAGAAATGAAGAGGAGAGATGAGAACTAAAGATGGCGACGGGTCTGGAGCAGGGGCGCCAGAAGACAGCGTGAGCCTGAGAGGTGTGCGCTGTGCTGCCAGAGTGCTATTTGCATTTCCAAGAGCAACAAAAAAAGAATAAGTCTTTGATCAACTAATCTACAACTATAAAAAAGCAACTACAGATTCAAGGTTTAGGGCCAACATTAAAGAAGATTCCTGGGATTGCCCAAGCCACTCCACGGGGCCGAGTGAGCAGCCCGAGTCAGCGGCGGCTAGGACGATGTGGAAACGGAGAGGGAGCTGCTCGGCCAGCCCAGCTCTGTGAATGACCCCCAGCCCGGCCCTGCTTGCGGGGCAGACACCCGTCCAGCATCCGTCTGCCCCACTAGGCCAGTCACTGGCCCGGGGCTGCCAGGCCTGCCCTCCTCGCCCGGCTCAGCTCCTCACTGAGCCTTCCCACTTCCTTGCCCCGGCATGGGGCCTCCCGGGGTCTGCGGGCTGGCTTCACATCCCACTTCCCCTGTGGTTCTCTGGTGGGGCTGGTGGCGTGGTGAGTCCCCAGCCAGCATTGGGGGGACAGGGAAGAATGGGCAGGGCCAAATGTCACTCCACTGCACCCTGGGCTCTGGCCCCCGATAAACTTCCTGTTACTGGGAGGCAGATACCATCCCTGCGGCCATCAGTTCGGAAAAATGCCTAACCGATTTATGGTTAGGAAAAGTGTGATCGGAGTGCTCCCGAGCTCGCTTGAACCTGCTGGCGAGCTGACTGTGGGCAGGCGCTGGAGTCGGTCTGCACTGGGGGGGGGGGGAATCAAAGAGGAACTGTGTGCTGAGGGCTCCTCTGCCGAGGAGCTCACACTCCGGTGTGGGAGATAAGACAAGTACACAGATAACTGCAATACCAGGAGGAAGGTGATAAGTCCTTAGAAAGCCCTATACAGTGTTACAAAGGCACCCAGAGTGACCGGTCGACTGCGCCTAGCAGAAACCTGAAAGTCTTCCTGGGAGGGGTGGTGCTGAGAAGGGGCTTGAAGGACCGGCTGATAGACGAGGGTAGCAGAAGACACGTCCCACCCCAATCTACAGCACACAGAGGGGGGAGGTGTTCGGCTAGGGAGGCAGAGACTCGGCAGAAAACACACACCCTGTGGGCCACCTCTGCGAGGTCCAACAACCCCACCTAGTGTGCACAGAGCGGGGAGACATCCGGCTAGGGAGGCAGAGACTTGGCAGAAAACACACACCCTGCAGGCCACCTCTGCGAGGTCCAACAACCCCACCTAGTGTGCACAGAGCAGGGAGATATCCGGTTAGGGAGACGGAGACTTGGCAGAAAACACACACCCTGTGGGGCTGCTAAGGCATGATCCAGCAGCACAGCAGAGTCCAAGCTAACCAGAGAGGTGGCTCTCCGGAGAGGCCCAAGACCCGAGGCAACCACATACACAAGACACTAGAGGCCAACTGAGCAGTCACAGAGGTAGCCATACCAAATTGACAAACACAGCCACACCTTAGTTAGCCAATAGGGTCAAACCTGTGCACTGTGAAACCCCCTGCCAAAATGAATAAACATCAAAAAAAAGATACCAGAAATACAAAAAACCAAGAAAGTACACCACCAAAAGTTAATAAATCTCAAACTCTAGATCCAATAGAACAGGAAGCCCTTGAAATGAATGACAAGGAATTTCGAGTGATAATTCTAAAGAAACTGAATAAGATACAAGAAAACTCAGCTAGACAGCATGATGAAACCAGGAAAAGTATACAGAACATGAAAGAGGAAATGTACAAGGAAATCAATGACCTGAAAAAAAATGTAGCAGAACTTGCTGAACTGAAGAAGTTATTCAGTTATATAAAAAACACAATGGAGAGTTTAACCAGCAGGATAATGGAAGTTGAAGAGAGAACCTCTGAACTTGAAGATGGACTGATTGAAATATCACAAGCAGGCAAGAAAAAAGATAAAAAGAATCAAAGATATTGAAGAAAATCTGAGAGAGACATTAGACAACCTTAAGCACTCAAAGATCCGAGCCATGGGTATTCCAGAAGGGGAGGAAGAAGGAGAATGTATTGAAAACATATTCAACAAAATAGTGGCAGAAAACTTCCCAGGCATAGAGAAAATCACAGATCTTCAGATCCAGGAAGCTCAACGATCTCCAAACATATTCAACCCAAAAAGACATGTTATAGTCAAATTGGCAAAACTCAAAGACAAAGAAAGAATCTTGAAAGCTGCAAGAGAGAAGTGTCAAATCACCTATAAGGGAGCCCCAATCAGGCTAACATCAGACTTTTCATCACAAACCCTAAAAGCTAGAAAGGAATGGGATGATATATTCAAAACACTAAAAGACAAAGATTGCCAGCCAATAATACTCAACCCTGCAAGGCTGTCCTTCCGAAATAAAGGGCAAAAAGTATATTTCTCCGACAAACAAAAACTGCAGGAGTTCACCACCACACGACCACCCTTACAAGAAATTCTCAAGGGAGTACTGGGTTTGGTTCCTGAAAAATAACTACCATTGCCATAAAAACCCCAGTAAAATCAAAAGCCACTAGTATAATAAAAATGACAATCATGAAAAGAAAACAAACAAACAAAAACATTATCTACAACCTAAGGAACCAACAAACACAGAAAACAAACAGTAAAGCAGAAAGCAAGGAACAAAAGACACCTAAGACAACCAAACAACCAATAAAATGATAGGAATAAAGCAA
>NW_007730039.1:438642-439128 GCF_000696425.1 Galeopterus variegatus
CTGGACACAGACTTCATGAATACGACCCCAAAAGCACGGGCAACAAAAGGAAAAATAAACAAATGGGATTATTTCACAAACTAAAAAGCTTCTGCACAGCAAAAGAAACAATTAACAGAGTTAAAAGACAACCAACAGAGTGGGAGAAAATATTTGCAAAATATACATCAGACAAAGGATTAACATCCAGAATATACAAGAAACTCAAAAACTTTACAAGAAAAAAACAAGCAACCCAATTAAAAAATGGGCAAAAGAGCTAAATAGACATTTCTCTAAAGAAGATATACAAATGGCCAACAAACATATGAAAAAGTGCTCAACATCACTCAGCATCTGGGAAATGCAAATCAAAGCTACGCTGAGATACCATCTCACCCCCGTTAGGATGGCTAAAATCCAAAAGACTCTGAACGATACATGCTGGCGAGGTTGCGGAGAAGAAGGAACTCTCATACATTGTTGGTGGGACTGCAAAATGGTGCA
>NW_007730039.1:440142-457819 GCF_000696425.1 Galeopterus variegatus
CACACACACACACACACACACAAAAGAAAAATGGGGGGGGGAGAAGATATAACAACTACAATCCTTTGAAGTTGTTACAACAAGCAAATGGAAAGGACATTGTTGGGTGGGAGGGTGGAGAGGGAGGAGGGAGGTAGGTTTCGGTGATGGGCCATAATATTCAACCACATTGTATATCGACAAAATAAAAATTTAGAGGAAAAAAAAAGAATTATACTATCAGGAAAAAAAAAAAGAAATGAAGAGGAGATAAAAACTTTCTCAGACAAACAAAAGCTGATGGAATTTATCATCACCAGATCTGCATGGAAGAAATGCTAAAAAAAAAAAAAGTCCTTGAAGTTGAAGGAAAAGATCCCGAAGACAAAGCACAATCAAAGCCATAGCTACCAAGAAGCTTAAGTGGTCGAGTCAAAGAAAAAGTGAAACAGTCAAGAGAAAAGGTCATGGCACAGTTTTTTGGGATGCTCAGGCACTTTGCTTGTTTACATTATGGAGGGTCAAAGAACAGTAGCAACTGCTCATTATGAAAGCGTTTTGAGAAAGTTAGCTAAAGCTGTGGCATAAAAATGCCCAAGCAGGCTTCACTAGAGAGAACTTCACCACGACAAAGCTCTTGCTCATTTCTCTCATCAAATAAAGGCAATTTTGTTAGAGTTTGACGGGACATCATTAAGCATCTTCCTTGCAGTCTTGATTTGGCTTCTTCTGACTTCTTTTTTTCCCTAATGTTATCAGACCTAAGTCTGGCTGCCGGCTGCCCAAACAGTAAAAAACAAGTGACTCAAAAGTCAAATTGTTGGTGGAATAGGAAGGCAGCTTTATTCCCCTGAAGGAAATGGTAGACTACCCCATCTCAAAGACTCAGATTTACTGAGGGGCTTTTTAAAAGGGGGTTGAGGGAATGGAAGGTAGGAAATGAGAAGCAGGAGAGAAGGGGACGTGAGCTATGGGGGCTTCACATAACGAGTCAGCTGCAAAGTTTTGCCAAGACTCCATGTGTTTTTTGCTCTCATCCTCACCATTATCTCAGGGTTCTGCAGGATTTTTATTTGCTTCTGGGTGAAGTCAGCTTCTTTGTGCAGTCTTTGTGCAGGTTTATAAGGCTCTGGCTAACTTTGCTGGTGCATAGGGTTAGCTTCCAGACATTTGACCTTGATCACTTCTTGAAATTTCTGCAAGTTTCAAAGGACAGCCGTTAGTCTTGCAAAGTACTGATTAGTTTCTCAACTGCCTTGTTTTTCTATTTAGCCAACAATTTATAAAGTCAGGGGATGGGAAGAAAGAGAAAGGAAAAAAAAACAAAAACAAAAACAAAAACCCTGTCCCTCTTGAAATCCGCCCCCTGCTGCAGCCCAGGAGGTTCTGGGTCCCAACAGGGCCTCAGTTCTGCTCACTCCAAAACTAATCTTAAAAATTCTTTAAAGGGCACCTATCACCCATTTTTCCTTCAGTTAATAATGTAAAAAAGACTGCATTGACGTGGTTAAATTTCTAGAATCCTCAGTTCTTCAGGGATGGACTAAATGGCTGGTATCTTCACTTAGAAAAGTGTCTTGAACTTGTGAAGCTTACATTGAGAAATAAAGTTTATAGTTTTTATTTTTATCTTTTAATTTTATTTTCCATGTACTTTTTTGAAGTCCCCTTGTATTGCCCTACAGTCTGATCCTACTAGTATTTGGTTCCCACTTGCAAGAATAGTATTTGAGGCCACTCTTTGAAGTTTGTTCCAACTTCAGGAGGGTTCTTCTTGAGGCAACCGGCCTCATGGTTACCTCTTAATTGTTTAGCACCAAATCTCTTTTGTGTTTGATGGGTCACTTATGCTTGGTCTTTCTCACTTTTTGTTTTAAATAAGGTCAGATCACTTGGGGAGAGCTCTGGAGTTCTGTTACTATGACATGCCTTTCATTCTGTGTAAAACCTCTACTCTACTGTTCCCAAACTGGGGGCAGGAACAGTGGCCCACTTTTCTCAGAGTGACACCCCCACTTTATAAGCAGATTTTGGGGTGGTGTTGGTAACCTGTGGTTTTCTAAGCTCGTGTCTTTTGGCGTAGAACCTGTCTTTTGAGGGAACTGGGACAGCAGCAAAATATTTTTTCTCCTCACTATATTTCCAATATTACTGCCTTCATTAAAGCCACTATAACTTCTTACTTGAAATACCACAACATAGTTTAATTCTCATCTTATCCCATAAATACTTATCTTCTGCAAAGAGATGAGTGTGATTTTTGTAAAATGCCCATCTGAACACAATATTACCTTTCTTAAAAATCTTCAATGTGTCCCCCCTTCCTAAAGAAAAAAGGTCATCTTACTTTGCTTGTCATATAGGTTTCCATATGTGTCATATAGGATTTCCATGGATTTCCTTTTAAATTTCAACTCTCACTCCCTGCTTTGCACATTAAAAGTCAGTTATTAAACTCCATGCATTTAGCCACATAGTTATTTCCCTCTGCATGAAAACCTATCTATCTTATCTTCCTCTATTCTGTCTATTTTTAAAAATGGACTTAGAAAGGTTTCCATGACCATTAGATCACTCATCTTGAGAGGCTCCACTTCCTTTGTAGTTTCTATACCTTGAACTGCTGTGTTTAATATGTGACATTTTAGTTTCTCCATCTAGTCAATGTCTCCCTCATTTGATTTTGAGCTTCTTAAGTACAGAAATTAATGACTTATATTTAGGAATTTTCGTAAGGTCAAGAATGCATCAAAAATCAATAAATATTAATTTGATGAATGAATGAACACAAGGCATAAATTACAAAAATGGATTCTCTTTACTTTCACAAAGAAATAATGATTGCATAGAGAGAAACCATGAAATAAATGTATCATTCTTCCAGCCTCTGGACAAATTAAAATGTCTCACATGCCATCCTTATGACTGCGCCCTGCAGAGTATCCGAAACTCTCACTACACACTTGAAAACATTTCTTAAATAAATCTGATGGTTTTTTTCCTCTGCTTATTACATTAGATTTTGTTACTTCTGCCAATTATGTCCCTAACCTCATAACACACATTACTCACTCAAGATAAACAATACATCCTAGTGAACTTGGAAACATATTTTCCCTAAAAACAATTTACATGGTAATCATTACCTTTACTGAAAATGATGGGAATTGGGGAGAGATCCGTTCCAAAATCAACAACCAGAAGAAACAGTTTATATTTTCTATTACAGACAATTATAGTCAGCATCAAGTACAGGCTATTCAAATAAATAAACTCCCTAAGATTAAATATTTCTAAGGTCAATGGAAGCATTCCTTGCATTAATGCTTCCCTGAATTACCGTAATGTCCAGGCTTTTCAGTTACATCACTGTTAAAATAGAATTAAATAAAAATATATTTTTTCTCCAGGATCTTTCTCAAAGCTTCTTTGACATCTTTGTTCCTAAGAGAGCAAATCAAAGAATTCAACATAGGAGTGACCAGGAAGTAGCATAAGGAGGCCACTTTATTCAGCTCAGGAAGCCTGTCAGGAGTGAGATACATAAAAAAGTCAGCACCGTACAGCACACTCACGACTCCCAGGTGAGAGCTGCAAGTGGAAAAGGCTTTCTTACGTCCCTCAGTGGAGCATATCTTTAGAACTGTGGACACAATATACATATAAGAAACAATAGTGACTATGACGGTAGGCAAGATAATGATGCTGGATAATAAAAAAGATACCATTTTGTGGATAAAGAGGTCAGAACAAGATAGTCTCTGAAGTGGGCGAGAATCACAGTAAAAGTGGTCAACAACCCGAGAAGCACAAAAGGATAAAGTAAATGTCATGCTGGTCTGAAGAACTGAGCTGATGCAGCCACAAAAATAGGAACCAGCCACCAACTGAGTGCAGAGACGTGTTGACATCTGAACAGAGTAGAGGAGTGGGTTGCAGATGGCAATGAAGCGGTCATAAGCCATGGCTGCCAGGAGAAATCCCTCAGTCACAATGAAGAGGGCGAAGAGAAAGAGCTGGGCCACACAGCCTGCAAGGGAGATGGACTTGCTCTCAGACCAGAAGTTGATCATAGCTTTGGGTGCAATAACAGACGAATAGAAGAGATCAATGAAGGAAAGATTGCCTAGGAAGAAATACATTGGTGTGTTCAGCCGAGGATCAGTTATAATAATGGACATCATCCCAACATTCCCTAGAAGGATCATGGCATATACAAGCAGAAATAGCAGAAAGAGGAGAATGTGGATCTCTGGGTGGACCCTGAAGCCTACAAGAATGAAGTCAGTCGTTGCTGAATGATTGCTTGGCACTGAGGGTTGAGATCCCGTTGCCGGTCCCAGTCTGGTACGGGCGCGACACTGAGGGTTGTGATCCATTGCCGGACATGAAAAAAGACAAAAAGTAAAAAAAAAAATAGGAACCAGCCACCAACTGAGGGCAGAAATGTGCAATTAAATATAAAATGCCTTTTTATAATTTAGAAATCTTTGTGAACCTTGGAACTATTAACATTATAGTAGAGGGTTCCAAATATATAAGCAAAAAATGTATTAAAACAACAGCAAAGTCTAGATTGTGTACTGTTTTAATAATGTTATATTATTTGTCAAAATTTGTATAGTGTCATGTTAAGAAATAATAGAGTAAACTGATAATAAGCGAAAAATTTAAAAGCAGTGGATCCATAAATATTTGAAGAATCTTAAATTAAAAAATGTTAGTTATGTTTTATTCAATGATTCAGAAACTTGCTAGCCTCCTTATCTGTGGTCATTCCATTAAAACGCAGTATTTGCTTTTAAATAAAGCATTTGTAACCTGCTGTCTTCTCAGTGAATATCATTACAGAACAATGTTCTGTTTTTACTAAGATATTTTACATGTTTTAACATGTCATCTACACAGGACAAATTAAACTTATTGTCTTATTAGTAAAGAAGCTGATGCAGCAAAAACAGCCAGAATTTTGTGAAGCCACAGAACACGATTATGGAAAGCCTTGAAAATTTTTATGTAAAATTCTTTCTTTCCCAAAATGTTATTTGTAGAACCTTTGTATATTCCAGAGTAATGGTCAGCAAGCTATATAATCTATGAGCCCGATTCAGTTTTACTCATTTGTTTCCCTATTTTCTGTGTCTGCTTTTGCACTACAATGGCAGCTTTGAGGAGGTATGAAGAGAGGGTAGTTCTTTCTCTTTCAAGATGCTTCTTGGGGTGTTTTTGTTTTTGGTTCTAGCACCTGGTGGGTAAATCCTACCATGGCTCTCACTCTTGAAGAAACTCCCAGGCTTCTGGTATCTTTTAATACCATCTTTTCCTGTGCTTTGAAATTATAGATGGTGATATGACTGTCTGTCTTGCTAGTGTCTGTGTTACTTCAATATCCCTTCCCACCTCCCGCCCCCCAGCACTTCTATTGACTGTTAGTTTATTCTCTGCATTAATTTTCTTCTGATTGATACCAGCATGATGCTTTTACAATAGAGATAAGAAATGAGTTTATGGGTTATAACCCATGCAAATAAAAAGTAGCAAATATATCTCTGTATAAATCATGAAGATAAAAGAAGAATCAAGTACTACTCATTCAAATCTGTTTGTTTTATTATTTAGTTCCGTAAGTAGAAGATTAGTTCACATGTCCTCTGGAGAGACTTTTAACGTTCCATTTCCATAGGTCTGATACGTTTACTAGTTAATAATTTCTTCTCTCATTTTTCTTTTTGCCTTATGACACAATATATTTTACTGGTAAGAGAGGCCTTCTGTCCCCAACGAACATCTTGCAGAGGGATTACCCACCACTTTGGTTTCCCTCCCCATGAGAGAATTTCTCTCAGGATCCATCCCAGGTCTATTTATTAGTTTAGTCAATGAAAAAGTACAGTAAACTACAAAATTAATAGTAAGGTAAGAGATAAGCTACAATTTTTACTTGTGCTTGTTCATTTTAGCAAATTTGAGTCATAATCTGAACAGTGAGAAAATGCAATCTGTGTTGCAGAAAAACTTCCTGTTAAACACAGGTATGTTTGTCTTAATGTTTTTGTTTTCTCATGAATATACTTGATTTTACATATAGTGTTTACTGAGATAAGAAGTAGTATTCATTCTTGAGGATACCTCATATTTAATTTGTTTACTCCCATATCCCTTTCTTTAGATAGCTTTAGTTACATTTCTTTCTTTTTTAAAAATATTTCTATTGAAAGCAAGAACTTGTTTACGGACAACATGAATTAAGGAAAACATGCAGTTTTATAGTTCATAGACCCAGCCAGAAGTTATTTTGACCATTTCTCTGCCTTCTAAAATTAATCACATAATATTACTGTTAAGTTTTAATTTTTTTCAAGAAAGTAGAATATTGTACCTAGATCAAATTGATTCTAATATATTTCTAGAAGTCCAATCTGCATCAAACAAATGTCAAAATTAGTGAAACCATAGCAATGACAATAAAAATACAAAAGACATGATCACATACTTTATAATTATAAACTATAATTGTAATTACATAATTTATAATTCCAATTATTATAATTATATAATTTATATACAAAGTTATAATTATACTTTTATGTAATTAAACCAGTGTGCTGCTCAATCTCATAACTCTAAATAAGCCTCTTAAATCTGCTTTTTAATTTTAGTTTCCTCAGTCATAAAATTAGTACAAAATGTTTTCCTTTCTGTACCTCTTCACTGTATTTTATTAAAGAATTTTTATAGTCATAATAACATAATCCTAAAGAAATATTATTCAAATTTGTGCAATCTTTAAATTGTTTGGTGTGCCTCTTATCCTTCATATGCACAGACTTTTGCATTTGAATTTTTTTTTTCCTAAAAAGGAAGTGATATCTCCACCCAGGATCTTAGAGTTCTCCACTTGCATTTCTGTGTTCAAAATCCAAAGGGAACAAAATAGTGAAGAAAGGAAGGCTGGAGAAGGAAGGAAGGGAGGAAGAAAGGAAGACAAACAAATAAAAGTCTGATTTTATTGTGTTTAGGAAATGTAAGGAAAAATCACTAATGCTTTCAGCAGATGAATTATACCACTAAGAATTTATGTCACCACAGGAACAAAAATAATAAAAGAAATGATGATATGCGGATAATGTGTAAAAGGATGAAGTGTTTGTCAGGCTTCTTGCTAATATAAAAAAAGATAGCTAGAATGTTATTTATCATTTTACTATAGTGAATAAAAAACTAAATAATCATTAAAAAATGGACTATCATATCAGTTGAACTCAATTTTCATTCTAAATAAAAATCTGAAATAGGTTACAATGTCTGTGAGAAATATCTTCCACTGAGAGATGCAACTTTCAATGGCAGTAAACATAATAAAATCAAGTAAAACAGAAACAAAACCCCTCTTATTTCCAGATATTTTCCTAGAATCTCCCTCTCCCAAAAGCACACTTAGATGGTAAATCTGCATTATTTGCAAATAAGTCTATCTGAAAGGGCTTACCAATCATATCCAACTTGTCACTAGGAAACCTTTAAAAACAGTAATCCATTCTTTATGTTCACTGGTGTTTTGTAAAATATTGGGAGAAATATGATAAAATAAATTTTCTTTTATGCTGGTTCACCAGTTATTTTTACTAAGACAAGTATTCCAATCACTCATTTCTTTCATTTTTACCATTCCTCCAGTTCCACATGTATTTCAGCTATGAAGAGTGAGCTGAACAGGAATTACTCAGAGGTGACTGAGTTTATTCTACTGGGGTTTAGAATCCCTCAAAAGCTACAGATCCTCTTATTCTTCGTGTTCTTGATGATCTACATCGTTATTGGGGTGGGAAATATCAGCATGATGATTGTCACTAAGATGGACTCCAGACTTCAAACGCCTATGTATTTCTTCCTTCGAAACTTGTCCTATTTAGATCTCTGCTATTCCACAGTCATTGCTCCCAAAACTTTAGCCAATTTCTTGACTAATGAAAAGAAAATTTCATACAATGGCTGTGCAGCCCAATTTTTCTTCTTTGCCCTTTTTGTCACAACTGAAGGCTTTCTGCTGGCTGTCATGGCATTTGATCGATTCTCTGCCATTTGCTCCCCTCTCCTTTACCATGTGTACATGTCCCAGAAAGTCTGTGTTCAGTTGGTTACTGGATCCTACGTCTGTGGATGCATCAACTCCATAGTGCAGACAGGTCTCACTTTCAGTTTGCGTTTCTGTCAGGAAAACAGACTAGATCACTTTTTCTGTGATGTTCCAGCCCTGATCAAGATCTCATGTGTTGACACCTTTGTCAATGAGATTGTACTGTTTATTCTCTCTGCTCTCATCATCAGCAGCACCACAACTGTCATTCTGGTTTCCTATGCTTATATCCTCACCACTGTCCTGAAGATCCCCTCGACGCATGGCAGGACTAAGACCTTCTCCACCTGTGGCTCCCATATAGCAGTGGTGAGTTTATTCTATGGAACTGTCTTCTTCATGTATGCGCAACCTGGGGGCACCTCCTCACCAGAGCGAAGCAAAATTGTAGCTGTGATCTACACACTTATAATACCAATGCTAAACCCTGTAATATATAGTCTGAGAAACAGGGACGTGAAAGATGCTGTGAAAAGAATATTACATAAGAAATGGTGCCCTCAGTGATATTTATTAAACAATTATATAGTGGACAATTTTTTCCCCTAAGGATTCTAGTTATCCTTGTTCTTGTATAACTATTATGTTAAAGATATTTATATGTATGGCAACAAATATCACTTTTCTAAGTTTTCTAAAATAATGTTTCTAACAATATAAGTACACGCATTACTTATTTGCTTAGAATACATGAAAACATATATGTTCTCAATTTACAATGTGATAATATTTAATTTTACTTTGATTAAGAAGTAAATATTGAGATTTTACTATGTAATCATTAAAATAATATTATATCTGTATGTAATATTTTTACCTTTTTACAAAGTAAAGCCCATTGTTTTGCTGGCAAAACATACTGGCAGTGGTTACATAGAACATTTTCGAGTAAAAGGCCTATTGCTTCCTAAAGAGTTTTACTTTCTGGGAGTATCATCCTTGGAGTTACTACACTTATAAAAAGGGGACCCACAATATATCATTCAAAAGGCAATTCTTCACATAAAAAATTGTGGCAATAACATTCTAGTAAATTTTATTTTCTCATTATCCTCTTAATATAAAGTGTTGCATTATGTAATAATAAAAGCTGATACATTAAGAGCACATGCAATATATATATTCTTTGTATCACCGTTTTTCAAATGACAAAATTGAGGTACTGGGAGACCGAGTCACTTGGTGGAGTCAGAACTCAGCTACAGTACGGCTCCAGAAATCTTATTTTCGAAATGTATCCAAATTCATATCCAAAGCATGTGGAATATTCTGAAATGTGATCACACAGTCTAGAAACAACTATTCCTGAATGGAGGTGTAGACATGGGATCAGTCCTGGAATATACTAAATTTGACACTTGTCTTGTAATTATTCGTGTGAATATTATTCTGTTTCTATTTTCTTTTAACATTTTAATCAGTTTTTTGAATAGAGAAGTATAACATTTGTATGTCATTTTGTTGGTCTTTTAAAATTTATTGTATGTATTTACCTGCTCAAAAATCAGATAAATTTTACAATGGTAATGTTTTTGTATATTATATTTAAATTTTAGTTAATATAAATGTTATTTTTTTCCATAAGGTGTGAACCTAATTCAATTGTTTTTCATCAGTTAGTCAATTTTTCTGACATATTTTTTAAAAAATACAGAGAGGTAATGAAAATTTTTGCCTTACTTTCTCTGCTTTTCTTTTGTTTTCTTAAAGATATATAAACACTAAATAAGAATCTAGAAACTTAATTGAGCCAAATGTATTAGTGGGGGTAAATCACTTGTTTTAAAAATGTATTCAGGTGGTATATCACTGCTCTGATACTTATCCATGTCAGGCCAGGCCAGAAAGTCAGTTCTTTCATTTCTCTTCCTCTAAATGTGGATCGTATCAAACCCCATTATGTCAGGTTTTTTTGTTTTGTTTTGTTTTTTTTTCTTAACTAGGCTTAGTTATTAAATTTAGGCAGAAGGGAAAGTCCAGCGCTCACAAGACTTCACGGCTTCTCCAAATGCTCTAGTTCAATGTGACATCTGATTCCAGCTACTTAAAATAAAGGAATAGCTTGTTTTCAATTTTCGATTGGTCTTCAGGCAAATAAGTCTCAAATAATTCATGATAAAATGGACTGCCAGGCTAAAGCAAGATCAGTAAAATACTGGTCTTCTGGTTAAACATTAATCAATAGTTCTTCAATTAGGTTAAAATTTCTAACAAATAATAATTATTCATTTTTGGTTTGCGAAGTTTATTGTGACCATATGACACATTTTTATACATACTAGATCATATTCAAGTGAATATGTTTTGTTCCATCAATTTGCTTGTCTATTTTTATGTTGGTATCACATGCTTGTTGCATGACAGAATTTAATGCCCTATAGGGATGCATCTTTTCCAAAAACTTCTTAGCTAATATTACTCAATATTTCAGTGAACTTCAGAATTATTTTTCATTTAAAAAATAATTCCCATTTGTATTTTAGCAGAATTGCATTTAGCATATATATAATTGATTCATTTGCAGCACATTTATAAAAGCAAAGCTGATATTTCCTTTGATATCAGAGAGCCTACGTTTAATTTCCTGTGTTACTGCTGAATACAGATTTGAGAAGTACTTGAGTAGTTTTAAAGTTCAATGGAGACTATTAGATTACTTCATTCAATAGTTGTGAGGATCACATGAAATGCTATAAATTATGCTTTTAGCACTAGGAAGTACTCAAGTAATAGTAGCTTCTACTATTAGCGTTTTCATCATCATCTTTTTACATGTTTTAGCAATGTCATGGAGTATCTATATTTGACAGCTACACATATTTTAGTAAACATATTTCTATGCATTTAAAAAATTAAATTTTTGTTATTGGTACATAGTTGATTGTACATATCTGTGTGGTACAGCAATAAATATCAATAGCTGTGTGCAAAATGTAATGTTCAAAACAGGATAATTAGTGCATTCAACATTATATGATGTAATCAATTTTTGTGGCCCTTTACCAATTCCTCCCTTATCCCTCTCCTGCTCCCCCTTTCCCACCTCTGGCAATCTCAGTTCTGTTTTCTCCCCTTGAAAGGTCGACATACTATCATGATTGTTGTATCTTTCCTTTTTAAAAAATTTTTTAAAATTTATTTGTTTATTTATTTATTTTTTAAACTTCCACTTATATATGAGGACATGCAGTATTTCTCTATCTGTGCCTGGCTTATTACACTTAAAATAACTTTCTCTAAGTTCAAATTTTTTAAAATTTATTTGTTTATTTATTTATTTTTTAAACTTCCACTTATATATGAGGGCATGCAGTATTTCTCTATCTGTGCCTGGCTTATTACACTTAAAATAACTTTCTCTAAGTTCATCTATGTTGCTGCAAATGGCAGTGTTTCATTCTTTCCTATGGCAGAGTAGTATTCCACTGGGTAAATTATACCACATTTTCTTTATCCAGTCATCCAATGATGGACATTTAGGCTGGTTCCAACTCATGACTATTGCAAATAGAGCTGCAATAAACATAGGAGTACGGATATCCCTTAGACACGAAGATTTCCATTCCTTTGGGGAGATACCCAGCAGTGGAATTGCTGGATCATATGACAGTTTTATCTGTAGAACTGTTGAAACCATTTTCCATAATGGCTGCACCAATTTACAGTCCCACCAGCAGGTTTAGGAGGGCTCCCCTTTCTCTACATCCTCGCCAGCATTTATTGTTCTCTGTCTTTTTGATATTAGCTAGTACAACTGGGATGAGATGATATCTCAATGTGGTTTTGATTTGAATTTTCCTGATGTTGAGTGATGTGAGCATTTTTGCATGTGTCTGCTGGCCATTAATATATCTTCCTTTGAGAAATGCCTATTCAGCTTCTTTGTACATTTTTTTTTTTTTAAAGATGACCGGTAAGGGGATGTCAACCCTTGGCTTGGTGTTGTCAGCACCACACTCAGCCAGTGAGCAAACCGGCCATCCCTATATAGGATCCGAACTCATGGCCTTGGTGTTATCAGCACCGCACGCTACCGAGTGAGCCACGGGCCGGCCCCCTTTGTACATTTTTTAATTGGGTTCTTTTTTTTTTTTTTTACTATTAAGTTGTTTGAGTTCCTTGTATAGTCTGGATTTTAATCCTTTGTCAGATGCATAGTTATAAATATTTTCTCCCACTCTGTAGGTTGTCTTTTCGCTCTGTTAATTGTTTCTATTGCTGTGCAGAAGCTTTTTAGTTTGATATAATCCCATTTGTTTATTTTTCCTTTTATTGCCTGTGCTTTTGGGGTCATATTCATAAAGTCTTTGCCTAGTTTTAACTTCTGAAGTGTTTCCCCTGTTTTCTTTTAGGAGTTTTATAGTTTCAGGGTGTTTATTTAAGTGTTCAATCCATTTTGAGTTGATTTCGGTATATGGTGAGAGGTATGGGTCTAGTTTCATTCTTCTACACATGGATTTACAGTTTTCCATGCACCATTTGTGGAAGAGACAGTCTTTCTCCCAATGTATGTTCTTGGTACCTTCATTGAAAATCAGTTGGCTGTAGGTGTATGGGTTGATTTCTGGGTTCTTTACTCTGTTCCATTGATCTGAGTGTCTGTTTTTATTCCAGTAGTATGTTGTTTTGGTTACTATAGCTTTGTAGTATAATCTGAAGTCTGGTAGTATAGTGCCTCTGGCTTTATTTATTTATTTATCTCAGGATTGCTTTGGTTATTCAGGGTAGTTTGTTGTTCCATATGAAGTTAGGATTTTTTTTCTATTTCTGTGAAGAATGCCATTGGTATTTTGAGGGGAATTGCATTGAATCTGTAGATAGCTTTGGGTAGTATGGACATTTCCACAACATTAATTATTCCAATCCAAGAGCGTGGAATGTTTTTCTATCATTTTGTGGCCTCTTTAATTTATTTTGACAGTGCTTTGTATTTCTTGTTGTACAGATCTTTCACCTCCTTTCTTAACTTTATTCCTAGGTATTTTATTTTTTTGGTGACTATTGTAAGTGGGCTAGCTTTCTTGATTTCTTTTTCTGCTAGTTCATTGTAGTATAAAAATGCTACTGGATTTTAAGTGTTGATTTTGTATCAGAAATGTTTCTGAAATCATTTATCAACTCTAAGAGGTTTTTTTTTTTTTTTGTAGAGTCTTTAGACTTTTCTATGTACAGGATCATGTCCTCAGCAGAGACAATTTAAGACAATGAAATAATGAAATAATAGCAGAAATCTTCCCAGGTATACAGAGACAATATTGAGAGAGGGGTGTTCAGGTGCCCAACTATAACTGTATGTGGGTCTATTTGTTTAGGTGTAATTGTGTTTGCTTTATATATCTGGCTGCTCTGAAGTTGGGTGCATATATATTTATGATTGTTATGTCTTCTTGCTGGATAGATCCCTTTATCATTAGATAATGGCTTTCTTTGTCTCTTTGTATGCTTCTTAGTTTAAAGTCTATTTTATCTGATATAAGAATAGCTACTCCTGCTCATTTTTGGTTTACATTTGCATGGTATATCTTTTTCATCCTTTTGTACTTATTCTGTATGTGTGTTTACAGTTCAGTTGTATCTCTGGAAGACAGCATATATTTTGGTCTAGCTTTTTAATCCAATCAATCAGTCTGTCTCTTTTGAATGGGAAATTTAATCCATTTACACTTAGGGTTATTATCAAAAAGTATTGACTTCCCCTTGGCATTTTATCAATTTTTGTTTGGATTTAAAATATCTTTATTCCTTTCTTCTTTCATTGTTTGTCTTCCATGTTTCTTGGTTTTTTGAGGTGGTTAGATAAAGTTCCTTTCTCTTTCTCATTTGAATTTTTCTTCTACTAGTGGGTTTTTTTCTTGTGTATTCATAGTAGTGATTATTCCTTTTCATATTCCAGATGTAGTACTCCCTTGAGAATTTCTTATAGGGCTGGTCATGTGACAGAGAACTCCCACAGTTTTTTTTGTCTAGGAAATATACTATTTCTCCCTTCTTTCTAAAGGATAGCTTTGCTAGGTGTATTGTTCTTGGCTTGCAATTTTTTTCTTTTAGTATTTTGAATATATCATCCCATTCTCTTCTGACTTTTAGGGTTTCTGTTGAAAAGTCTGCTGTTAGTCTGATGGGTGCTCCCTTATAGTGATTTGACACTTTTCTCTTGCTGTTTTTAAAGTTGCATCTTTGAGCTTTCCCAGTTTGACTATAAAGTGTCTCAGAGAGGACCTTTTTGGATTGAATTTGTTTCGGGGTTTTTGAGCCTCCTGTATCTGATGGTCTGTATCTCTCCTTATATCTGGGAATTTTTGCTATTATTTTATTGAATATGTTTTTAATGATCTTTCCTTTCTCCTCCTCTTCTGGAACACTTATGATTTGGATTTTTTGTGCTTCAGGTTGTCTGCTAACTCTCTTAGATTTTCTTCATTTAAAAAAAATTCTTTTATTTATTTTTGTCCACCTTTGTTATATGAAAAAGACCATCTTCAATGGCAGAAATTGTTTACTCTGCTTGTTCTAACTTGCTTTTTAAACTTTTGGTTGCATTTTTTATTTTTTGAAGGAATCCTTCAGCTCCAGGAGTTCTGCTATATTCTTTCTGAAAGCATTAGTCTCTTTAGTGCATTTCTTCTGTTAGATCCTGAATACTTTTTCTCATTTTGTTGTGTCATCTAACCGAGTCTGCTTGTATCTCATCGTGTTTCCTTTAGAATGTTTCTTGGAATTCCTTTTCAGTCATTTCAAGGACTTCATGTTCTAGAGGGTCTGGTACTCGAGATTTATTATATTCCCTTGGTGTGTCATATTTTCTTTTTTTTTTTTTTATTTCCAGTATCTCCACATTGGTGTCTATTCATCTGGAGCAGTTGCTTTTTCTGGTACTCTAGAGTGGGTTTTGAGGAGCAGGAGTTCCTCTTGTGGGCATGTTTTATAATGACCATTGATTAGGGTGTTTAATATTGGTTGCAGGTAGATGCAGTGGTGTAGTCTGCAGTAGTGTAGTCTCCATGTGGGTACTTTGGTGGAATTCAGTGTTGGAATTGCATGTGAGTGCCTCCAAGGCCTAGTCCCTGGAGCACTTAGTAATACCTAACTGAGGATGGAGGCACTATATTGGTTCATCCAGGATGTGGGAGAGCTTTCAAGTTCTTGGGGAAAGCACCTTGATGCCCTGTCACTCTTTGGCTGTGGTGGGTGATCCTGGGCAGGCCTATTTGCACCCCAGCTAGGTCCCTGTGACCCTGACATCTGTACTTGGGTGTGTTGGTGCTCTTCAGTTTGAATGGGTGACCATGGGAAGGTTTTCTCTTTCTTCTTTCTTACAGGCAGAGCCTCCTCCTGGGACCTTGTTTCACCTAGTTGAGAAATGGGTTGGTGGTTAATGGGAATTTTCTTTCTTACTCTATTTGGCTATTCTGGGTTTCTGTGCTCTCAGAGGTTCCACTTATGTCTCTCTCAGATGAAGACAGTCCTGTGGGCTGCACATATACCTTCCATCCCCAGGTGTGCTACCATGAATGGCAGCATAATTCCCCTTGTTGGTTAGGTCACTGGGTCACAGGTCTGCACTCTCTCACCTCTCCCTGGGCTCCACTGGTGACTCTCTTTCTATACTGATGAATGGTCTGTGAGCTGTGTATAAGGTGGCAGAGGCTGCTGGTGTGGCAGTAAGCCACCCTGTGGTGGGAGTTGCTGTGGTTGGGCTGTTGTGGGCCACTCACTCAACATCGGTGTCTGCAGTAGTGGCAGGGAGTGCTGCTTCTGGCGAGGTGGATGGTGCTCTGTTGCCATCAGTTGGGGCTGGCCAGTGGAGTGCTTCCTGGGGACTGGGAAGTGGCTGTGCGTGCTGTTGCCCTATGCATTTTATATAATTGTTGCAATTGTGGCAAAAATCTTTATTAGCTTATGCTTTCTAATGGATAATTCTAGGATACAGAGAGCTTTTAAAGTAACTATATTTTTATATGTGGTCAACTTAATAAATTTTTTTTCATTTACATTCATTTTTATAATCTTTTATTTTTCTCTACTTTTGCCATTTTAATATTTTCTTGTTCTTTCTGTATTCCTTTGTTGTTGAGAAAATAATTTTTCTGCTGTTTTCATCTTTCAGAAGTGTAAGCCTATATTACAACATTTGTGTCTATGTTTAGCAAATAAGTGTCACATTTTTACCTGTTAGCTTTCAATACTCAACAGTAATTGTAACTCATCTTTTATAAATAGTAGGTTTTTCAAGTCTTGCAAAATTATATACCTTTCAGTTATTTTTTCACTGCAAACAAATGATGTGGCATGTAATAGAATACTTTCCAGAAAATATTATCGTATCATTTAAAAGATGAGAAATATGAGGTCACCATATTTTATAGATACTTAAAAATATATATTCTATGTGCCCATATATAGAAAAAAGATTATCATTTTAATTCTTAAAAGTCAAATAACACAAAGAATAATGTATTCTTTTATGCTCTCACATCTATTCTATTACACTTTAAAATGTAACTTATTTATTTAGTTTTGTTTTGTGCAATAGCAAGTGAGTGACTCCTTAGTGAGAACTATGCCTTACTTTTCAACAAGTCTTTACAAGTGCTTATAGTTTCCTTCAGACTCATTTAAAAACTTTATTCCTTTTAAACACATTAACATTTGTGAGAAAAAGATATTATAAAATATGGCCAGGGTCACTAAAAATAATAGAACTTCTAGAAATTAAAAAAAATCTGTAAAGTTGAAAACTCAGTATTAGAACTTAAAGCTTAAAGCTTAACTTAAAGTTGAAAACTTAAATACAGATGAAGCATAACTGAAGAAAGAATTAGGATATTTGCAAAAACCCAGCAAAAAGAGATAAAGAGATAGATGGTATAAGACCAAAGTGTAGAATATTGATGATACTGTGAGAGTCCACAATATGTCCACTCGAAGTGACAGAATTAAAGAAAAAGAGTATGAGTTGGTGAAATGATTCCAAATGGAATACCCAATAAGGAAATATATATAGGTGAAAAAGTATAGTATTGAAGACAGAGAGAAGCAGCCGGAAGGAAAGGCAACATAAAGATAATTTAGATAGCTGAATTCTCAAAGGCAACATGCAAGTCAGAAAACAGTGGTATGATAGTATTAATGTCCTGAGACAAGAATTTAAACGGCTCACTTGATATTGCATATCTGGGGTGTGTGTGTTGGGAGTGGGGAGCTTTCAGTATTGAGAAAGAAAATAAAAGATAATTTTAAGTAAGTAAATAAATACTGGGAAACTTTATGATCAAGCATTGTGGAACTCGCATTTTCATAATTTTATCAGGTGACTTTTCTGCATCTCTTGAGATGATACAATGAGTTTTCTCCCTTCTTCTATTAATGTGGTGAATTATATAATTGATTTCCAAATGTTAAACTTCACATTCCTGGGATATAATCAAATTTGTCGTAAGGTACTATGCTTTTTATATACTGATGAATGTAATTTCCTAAGCTTTAAAATCATGATTTAAGGGCCGGCCCGGTGGCGCACTGGATAAGTGCGCAACTTGGGAAGTGCGGCGGTGCTCCCGC
>NW_007730039.1:458655-462316 GCF_000696425.1 Galeopterus variegatus
GCGGGAGCAACACCGAGGGTTGCAATCCCATTGCCGGTCCCTGGTCCGGTACGGGGGCAACACTGAGGGTTGCGATCCGTTGCCGGACACGGAAAAAGACAAAAGACAAAAAAAAATCATGATTTAACATGGTAATCAAGGTTCCAAAATATTCTTTTCCTTAAAATGAAGATCTTATTATGAAGTGAATGTTGTGATGCAGGATGTGTAGAACTGCTCAGGTGCTCTGGGGGATTCTGACTCCAGAAGCAATCCCTGGACCCAGCTGCAGTTTGCTGCCATCTGGTGGCTGTTATTCACTCTAAATATAAGGTAAAACATTCTAGGTACTGTGACAGGTGATAAGAATTCAAACTCTTAGTTACTTGGTTTCCATCCCCATCACATTATCCTAAGAAAGGGAGGTTGGTTGGAAATAACTGGTATTGTGCAAGCCACCCTCTACTTTCTTTTTTTTCCAAGGTAAAGTGTTCTGGCATTGGCAGCCTTATCATCCCTCCCTTCCTTCTGTTTTTTTCCTTACTGAAAATAAGTCCTGCAAAATCTCACCATCTGTTTCAGGAAAGGGATAAACAAAAGATGGAAAATATTTTCCAATTACCTTATATGTTAATTTGTCTTATCCTGAGATGCATTTTCACAGAGTTTTAATGAATTTTATTTAGAATTGTATATATATATTCATCGTTAACACAGAGCATTATTTGTTATCCTCATACTAACCATGGTACATTTTGGATTTAAGTTTGTGTTACATCATTAAAGGATGGAGAATTTTTTCCTTTTTTTTATTCTGAAGAGAAGAAGATTGCGTAACATTAAAAATGTTCACTCCCTGAAGGTTTGCAAGAACTGATAGGAGATGCCATCTGGACAAGTTTTTGTTAAGGGAAGATCTTTGACTAATTGTGGACTGCTCTAGTCATTAACAAAAGGGGTTTTAAAATATTTAACAACGTATTCAGCAATTGATATAGGCAAATCCTGTATTAGTCCGTTTCTCTTACTTAAAAAATACCTGAAACTGGGTGCTTTATAAGAATAACAAAATTTATTGCTTACGGTTTCTGAAGCTGGGAAGTCCAAAGTCCATCTGGTAGTGGTGACAGTAATGCAGGGGTCTCACATTGCAAGATGGTGGAAGCAGAGAGAGCACAAAGAGAGAGAGACTCTCCTTTTAGAGCCCTCAGAACCACACCACTAACCACCATTTTTAATCCATCCACTACTGCACGGTCCTATAATCCAATCACATCTTCAAGGCTCCACCTTTCTATTACCGTAATAGGATTTCCCACCCTTTTAACAGCCACAGTGGGGCTAAGTTTCTAATATGTAAAGCTTGGGGGACACAATTCACGCTTCAATAGTTTTGGGGGGACATAATTCAATCCACTACAAATTCTTATATGTATACCAATCAATAATACAAAATAGCCCCTTTTATGCTCATATGAAACTGCTCAATGAGTAATAAAGTTTTTAACATAAATCATTTAATCAAATCACTCTAAGGCTTTCCAAGTAATCTATTGATTTTTACAAATTGGTGGGGAAATCTTTGGTTTGACATGCTACACTAAATGCTGTCTGAGCAACATTTTGAAATGAAAGAAATAGACTAGACCAAACCATTACAAAAGTTGTCTCACTGATTTGAAAGTTATTCCATGACATAGTATGTGAAAAACATTTTTTCCTCAAAAATATTCATAGTGTTGAATCCTCTCCATGCTTCTGCAAAACTAATATCATTTAAATTTTTCTAACTCCTTTAATGCTCTCTGATATATTTATATATTCAATAACTCTGATTATATTAAATAATTCAAGAAGTCACAAATTATTTTTGAAATGACATATTTAATTAGATGGTTTAAATTGGTTAAGTTTTGTTTATATAGGAAGAGATTTATCATGAGGAATTGTTTTATTCAAATCTCAGTGAATTTTCTTAAAAATATTTATCATTAAACCCAGTTTTTTTTAGCATCAACTATATGTTTTATTATGCTATTTTAGGTATTGTTCTTTCTAAATTAGTGAGATCCACAAAAACTAGTAAACTATCTTCTAAATCCCAAATTTCATATTTTAGGCAAATTATTTAAATTTTTTTAGGTAAAGAAGATGAAAATTCTTGGATAATAATTAAAGTAATACTTCCATGATTTATATATTTTTCTAAAATAGTTCCTCTCTTTAATTTATACACATTTTAACCAATTTATAACATAGCTAGATTACAACAATATTTCTCAATACCGTTATTTTCATCATGAATTTCTACTTTAGTTTTTCATGTCTGAATATATATAATAATAATTTTTTTTTTGCTGGTTGTTTTTTTTGGGGGTCTGCTTTTTAAATTTTTATTGATTATACATATTCATGGGGCACAGAGCTGACCATTTGCACCTGTGGCCAAGATATAATGATCAGATCAATATTATCAGCATGCTCACTATCTCAAATTGCAATTGTTTCCCATGTGCCCCACCCAACCTCATGCCTCAATAAAAATTTACCTTTTTAACTACTGAAGCAACGTTTGAACACCTCCATTATTGATAGAGAAGAAATAGAATATAAAACTTATGACTTTCTTAAGATATTGTGTTATAGAACTCTAACTTTATAGATGATCGGGCCCTATTCTAGTTTTTTAAAAATCTGTTTTGCCAGGCCGGCCCGGTGGCGCACTCGGTAGAGTGCAGCGCTTGGGAGCGTGGCGGTGCTCCCGCCGAGGGTTCGGATCCCATATAGAGACTGGTTCGCTCAGGTGCGGGCGTGACACTGAGGGTTGCGATCCCGTTGCTGGTCACGAAAAAAGACAAAAAGGAGAAAAAAAAATTGTTTTGCTACAAAGGATTGAAGTTTTTTCATATGCAGTCCCTTCTTTTTTTTGGGGGTTGCGATCCCGTTGCTGGTCACGAAAAAAGACAAAAAGGAGAAAAAAAAAATTGTTTTGCTACAAAGGATTGAAGTTTTTTCATATGCAGTCCCTTCTTTTTTTATTATGGTCAGTTGGGAATCTAAAAAAATGAAGGAATTCTTCCCCACCCTCATCTTGTTAGTAGACATTTTTAAATATTAAGTTTAAGAATGACTATGATGCAGGAATCAATATTTTAAAAAAAGCAAAACAAAAATTGTCTAGGTAATTGTGAAATATGGGGAAGTTTGGCAAACAGTGACCCAACTGACTACCAGGGCTTTTTAAAATTCTTCAAAAAGACCAAACTATGCCAAAGGACTTAGAAATTATGGCAGATAACAGGCAGAAAGAATTCTCAGTTCTGTCTTTGCATAATATAGAGTAAGATTTTCTTGAGGTTCAAAGTGAAAATTCAGCCTAAGATTCTATTTTGATTCTAACAAGGAAGGATGAGGCTTAAAAATAAATAGGTCTACCTGTTGAGTTTACTCAGATACTTGAACAAATCTAACATATGCTGTGAAGCAGTTTTGTAATTACACTTTCCTAAAAGCTCCCTTTAAAAAAACAATAAGATGTTTCAGTTCTTAGATGAGCCTCCTTTTGGAACCATATGGATCTCAAGAAAATCTTACTCTATATTATGCAAAGACAGAACTGAGAATTCTTTCTGCCTGTTATCTTCCATAATTTCTAAATCCTTTGGCATAGTTTGGTCTTTTT
>NW_007730039.1:462805-463739 GCF_000696425.1 Galeopterus variegatus
TTTGATTCTAACAAGGAAGGATGAGGCTTAAAAATAAATAGGTCTACCTGTTGAGTTTACTCAGATACTTGAACAAATCTAACATATGCTGTGAAGCAGTTTTGTAATTACACTTTCCTAAAAGCTCCCTTTAAAAAAACAATAAGATGTTTCAGTTCTTAGATGAGCCTCCTTTTGGAACCATATGGATCTCAAGTAAGGTATCTGGATTTTAAAAATCATAACTTTTGCTGAAGATAGTTTTCTTTCTTTTTTTTTTTTTATTTTGTCAGTATACAATGTAGTTAGTTATTGTGTCCCATCACCGAAACCTCCCTCCCTCCTCCCTCTCCCCCTCCCCCAAAATTCTCTTTTTCTGCTTTTGTTACTCATCAGTTACTTATTAACCACTTGTTATTTCCCCAGGTGCTACATATTTTAATTTATATACAATATTTAATTTAATCCTTACAGTAATAAACTTATGAGTAGATGTTGTAATATTCTGCTGGTAAGAAAATAGAGACTCATGGAATTTAAGCAATTTTCCCAAGATTACTTGGCCAGTGAGTAGAAAAGCATGGATGAAAATCTAGATATGCAAAATAAAAACACCAGGCTCTTAACCAATAAAACATTTTGACTTTATCAAAAAATAGTAATAAAAGCTAAATCAGTTTCACTTCTGATGTTATTATACTCTTGCACTTATGAATATTTCCAAATAAAAATATGTAACTTCAAATATGACATTAAGTTCCTTGAAGGGAAGGTATTTTTTGTTAGCTTAGAAATTAAATATAGTAATGCAACAAGATAATTGTAATGTAAAATTTCTTTTTTTTCCCACTTAACTTTTCAGATATCTTAAAAAGTATCAGTATTTTGTGTGTCTCTTTAGTATTTAATATTATGCACTGGTATTTCTAAAAAAAAGCAAAAAGAAGAACCACTG
>NW_007730039.1:465423-466375 GCF_000696425.1 Galeopterus variegatus
CTGCAAATGGTAGAATTTCATTCTTTTTTATGGCTGAATGATCTTTCTTTGTTTATATATACCACTATTTCCTTACTCAGTCATCCATCAATGGGACATTTAGATTGGTTCCATAGCCTGGCTATTGTTAATAGAGCTGCAATAAACATGGTAGTGCATGTAGCCCTTCAATCTGATGTTTTCCAATCCTCTGTAGTGGGATTGATGGATCATATGGAAGTTCTATCTGTAGTTGTTTAAGGAACTTTCATACTGTTCTCCATAATGGCTGTACTAATTCACAGTCCCACCAACAGTGCAGAAGGGCTCCTTTTTCTCCAAATCCTTGCCAGCATTTGTTGTTTTCTGTCTTTTTTACAATAGCCAGTCTGATTGGAGTGAAGTGGTATCTCAGAGTGGTTTTGATTTGTATATCCCTGATGATTAGTGATGTTGAGAATTTTTTCATATACCTGTTGGCCATTTGTATGTCTTCCTTGGAGAAATGTCTATTCGGCTCTTTTGCCCATTTTAAAATTGGATTATTCATGTTTTTGCTGTAAAGTTGTCTGACCTTTTTGTATATTCTGGATATTAATCCCTTGTTGGATGCACAGTTTGCAAATATTTTCTCCCATTCTGTAGGTTGTCTTTTCATGCTGTTGATAGTTTCCTTTGCTGTGCAGAAGCTTTTTAGTTTTATATAATCCCATTTGTTTAGTTTTTCTTTCTTTGCCTGTGCTTTTGGGGTATTATTCATAAAGTTGTTATCCAGTCCTAAATCCTGGAGCATTTCCCCTATATTTTCTTCTAGGAGTTTTAAAGTTTCAGGTCTTATATTTAAGTCTCTAATCCATTTTGGGTTTATTTTAGTATATGGTGAGGGGTATGGGTCAAGTTTCAATCTTCTACAAATGTATCTCCAGTTTTCCCAGCACCATTTATTGAAGAGGCAGTCTTTTCCCCAATGTAT
>NW_007730039.1:467716-472332 GCF_000696425.1 Galeopterus variegatus
TGCATTCAAATGTGAAGCTATTCTGTCACATGCACTCACAGTTGACAGTTTATTTACCTGGGATTCAGAATACCTCCAGAAGTACAAATTCTCTTATTCTTACTGGTCTTACTTCATTTACATGGTCATTGTGTTGGGAAATGTCAGCATGTTAATTGCCATTAAAATAGACTCCAGACTTTACATGCCTATGTATTTCTTTCTCAGAAGTTTGTCCTATTTAGATCTCTGCCACTCTACAGTCATTGCTCCCAAAACTCTGGCTACTATTTTGTCCAAGGAAAAGAAAATTTCTTACAATGGCTGTGCAACACAGTTCTTTTTCTTTGCTGCTTTGCTGGGACTGAAGGTTTTCTTCTGGCCATGTTGGCATATGATTATTTCTCAGCCATTTGCTCAACTTTGCTCTATATTGTATGTATGTCTCAGCAGACTGTTCTTTCAGTGATTGGCTCCTATTATCAGTGGATACATCACCTTCATAGTGCAAACAGGTTTCATCTTCAGTTTGTGTTTCTGTCAGGAAAACAGACTGGGTTGTTACTGAACTGACAGATGGCTGCCTGCCCCCGCTAAACAAAAACCCTGGCTTGGCTTGCCAAAATCTGTTGCCCCCCGTCACTCAGCTCCTGGATGAGGCTCACCAAAACTTTTGTTAGTGAACCCAAGTCTGGCTGCTTGTCCCCAAACAAAACAAATGACCCAAATATCAAATGTTGGTGAGAATGGAAGTCAGCTTTTATTCAGGAATACTGGTGACCTGACGGAGAAGCTAGGCTAACTTATCTGTCTGGTAAACTTGAAGGAGAGTGGCCAGACTAGAACCATCTCAAAGACTCATATTTACATATTTACTGAGGGATTTTTAAAGAGGTGGTTGAGGGAATGGAATGTGGGAAGTGAAAAGCAGGAGGGAGGGAGACATGTAAGGGGCCAGGTACAAATTCTTGCTGAGGCTCCTTCTGGCTTCTGTTCTCATCCTTGATGTTATCTTAGGGTCCTGCTTTGGGGTGGAATAACTTGATTGATGTCATCTTTGGTTTCTCAGGGTCTGGATAGCACATGTCACATTGCAAGTCTGCAGTTCCAAGCTGACTGGAAAACAACTTTACATTTTGTAAATATTCTCATTCTGCTCCATAATCAATGTTTAAAATATCATATAACCATGGGAAAAGAGAACTCAGAGAAATGCATACTAAGAAACAAACTGTCGTTTAAAATTTCATAGAGCACATGCAGTTTTAGGTCCCAACATGGCTTCAATCCTGCTCACTTCAACATGGACCACTTTTTCTGTGATGTCCCAGCTCTGACCAAGATCTTGTGTGTTGACCCCTTTGTGAATGAGATGTACTCTTTATTCTCTCTGTTCTCATCAGCAGCAGCACCACAGCTGTCATTCTGGTTTCCTATGCTTATATCCTCTGTACCATCCTGAAGATCTCCTTGACCCAAGGCAGGAGTAAGATCTTCTTCACTCACAGCTCTCATATCACTGAGGTGAGTTTATTCTATGGAACTGTGTTATTCACATATGCCCAACCTGGGGGCCATCTACTCATCAGAGAAAAGCAAGATTAGAGCTGTATTCTATACTCTTGTCATTTCTATGTTAAATCCTCTGATTTATAATGTAAGGAATATGGAGGTGAAAAATTCTTTGAAAGGATATTGTTGAGAAAAATATCTTTCCATTGACTTCCAGTCATTTATAAAACTGTAGAATCAACTAAAAGCAATATTATTAATAATTTGTTATAAAATAGCTTCAATAAAAGATACTTAAAAGTTTAGGAGATTAAGGTTTATCCTCATTTTTATCATCAATAGATGCTTTGAAAAATGAATTAAAAATCAATGTAGATGATTGATACATTCCTGCATAATTATTTTATGGTGTGAAGATATCTAGGTACTACATAGGTTTGCTTTTCTTGTTCCATTTGGCTTAGTTGTATTCAAAATTGCAATTAAAAATACAGTACTATACTAGCAAATTAATACATTAATATATACATTAAATTCACTAATTAAATATCTGTATACAGTATATACATATATGTATATATAAATATCTAGATGTTCGTCTATCTATTGGGGAGCAAGTAAGAGAGACAGACAGTACTGAATGTTCTATGTTCTTTGTTTTATCCAGATCATAATCAAGTTTGCCATTGTTCAGTCTTTGCAAGTGTGAATTAGAAGTGCTATGGTAATGCAAATTATTAAATTTGCCAAATAATTACACAAAGGAGTGATACCAAGTATTACACCACTAACGTTGTTAAATAATCCAAATATTTATGATTTCATGAAGAAGCAAACCTAGATAAATGGATGTGATATAGTTGCTCTAAAACTATCTTGTCATGGGAGTTAGTAATAAAAGTTTGATAAATAATTAGTATTACTTATGCTTATTGGTCTAATTACTTTCTATTTATGTTCTTGTATTATTTTCACAACTTATGTATTGATTAAAAATTCTTATTTTTCTCTAGATTCAAAAAATTATTGCCATGGAGTTACATAGAGTATTTTCTCATAATAATTTAATCCTTTCAATGTACATGGTTATGTATATTTTCTGTTGTTGATTAAAAATTCTTATTTTTCTCTAGATTCAAAAAATTATTGCCATGGAGTTACGTAGAGTATTTTCTCATAATAATTTAATCCTTTCAATGTACATGGTTATGTATATTTTCTGTTTTTAATCCTAAGAATTTTATCCTATTTTTTCCTTTAATTAAACTTGCAAAGGGTTTCACATTATACCATTAGAATTTTGAGTTCCATGTCGTTATTTTCAAAATTTTTTAGGGTATGCTGCCTAGTTATTAGGTTTGTGTTTGTGTTTTGTTTTGCTTAAGTGTATTCAAAATTGCAACACAAAGACATAACTAAATTAATATGCACATTAAACTTATTAATATATCTGCATATACATCTGTATACCCATGTAATTATTTTAATGTTTTATAAAATTATCTTGTTTTATTAGCCTTCCTTTTCTGAATTCATATGTTGAATGCTTACTTTATTTTCAGTTTCTATTTTAATGAATTATGTTTAAAACTTTTGTATAGTTTTCAATGCAATTTGTTTTTATTTTTATTATTTTATAAATAGTTTTTCTGTTAATTTTATTTATCTTTTTCACCCAAGGATTATTTACATGTGGTTTCTTATTTCAATAAAATTAATTTATTTAGACAATATCTTTTTGTTGTTGATTTCTAGTTTTATTATCTTAAATTCAGAAAATTTAAACTCAAAAAACATTTTTGGTGGAATTTATGTAGTTATAACGCTTGTGTGGGAAGATATTACATTTTTTGGTAAATATTCCATAAATTTAAGCAAAGAGTGCCTATTATCTTACATATTATTAAATTTAATCTTATAATGCATTAAATATAATAAAAATTGATCACTGTGAGTATGTCATTGGCCAGATAGGCATTGATAGTTTAATATTAGAAAATTCAGAGTCACATTCACAATATTAGCTGATTAAAAGATTTTAAAAACATTATTATCTCAGAAGCTGTAGAAAGAGCATTTGGTAAATTTTAACACCATTTTATGGTCATAAAAACTTAGTAAACTTAGAAAATAATTAAACTTCATTAACCTGATAAGGTATATGTATACAAATAGAATGAACATATATTCTAAATGAAAAAAATATTAGCTTTTTTTTTAATTAGGAAAGAGACAGAATACTTATTGTCCCCTATGTAGTTTAGCATCATATCAGAAGTCTAGCCAGTACAATATGATAATAAATATAAATTAAAAATATAAGGGATCAAATGTGGGATTAAACTATCATTTACTTGATCATTTAAAGAAGAGTTTATGATAATGTCTGGGTTAATGTACAAAAATCAATTACATGCTTATACACTAGTAGTAAGTATAAAATTTAATTTAAAAGATTTTACCATATATATGTTTATCAGAGATTATCAAGGATTAAGAATAATTTAGTAAAGGATATGTATAAAATCTCTACATGTAAAATTATATAATTTTTTAGATCATACAATAGAAAATTTTATTAAAATATCACAAAAAGCATCAACCATGTAAGAAATATATGTACATATAGATATAGTAAAATTAAGAATATTTTTGTCCATCGAAGGATACTTTATGAAAAGTAAAAGTACAAAATAGAGTTGAAAGAATGTGTTCTCGAGTACATAGAAGTAAAAGATTACATACTGAATGCCTACAAATCTGTAATAAAGTCATAACAAACCAACATGAAATAGGTAAAATATATTAGCATACATATCACAGAAGAGCAAACAATAAAATTTACTGAAATGTTTTATAGTGATATTCAGAGAAATGGCAATCAAGATTATAATAAAATTCCATTTTACACCAATTCAATTGGAGAGAAATAAAAAAAGTTTGACCACGTTAATGCTAGAGAGCATATGGTCTACAGCATGCATTCTCAATGAGGGCAATATTGCCTCTATGGGGAAACATTTTTTCTTGTGTATGGTAGAAAAATCTCTCTCTTTATGTATAATCTTTTTAGGTATCATATCCTTTTTATTTATAGATAGAAATAAAAATTATGCTTTTTGTGC
>NW_007730039.1:473327-478145 GCF_000696425.1 Galeopterus variegatus
CAAGAGATCTTGTACATGTACTGATGTACTCAAAGATATATATATCTTTGAGTAGTGTTTACATATATATGGATATCAATAAGATTGTTTATTGGTGAAAATGGTGTATTTACACAATAGAATATTATGCAAATATATGATATCAATAAGATTGTTTATTGGTGAAAATGGTGTATTTACACAATAGAATATTATGCAAAAAATAAATTGCAGAGATTCACAATAAGCATGAATCTGAGCAAAAATACTAGCATATTAAGGGGAAAAAGTAATACCCAAAGATTACATAAAACATATTTTTTAAAAAAACTAAACTCTATATTTAATCAGATTTGATCAGTTTTTACCTTAATGTTTTTTTTTTCTGTTTCAGGGACTCCTCCATGATACCACATTACATTTATTTGCCATGCTTCCTTAGCCTCCATTAGACTGTGACAATTTGATAGTTTTGAGGAGCATTGGTCATGTACCCCCCTCCAATGGAGTTTATCTAATGTATTTTTCATGATTAGACTGAGGTTATTGGTTCTCAGATGAAAGACCACTGAAGTACAGTATCCTTCTTAACATATCATGTCAAGGATACATACTATCAATATAATTTATCCCTAATGATGTTAACCTTGATCACCTGGCTGAAGTAGTGTTTATCAGGTTTCTCTTTTATAGAATTTCTTTTTTTTCCCCTCTCCATACTGTACTCTTTGAAAGCAAACCACTAAGTAGTTCACACTAGGGAAGGGGAATTAAGTTCTATTTCCTGAAGGGGAAGAGCATACATAAATGACATGGAATTATATATATGATACCTTTAAATAAAATAAAAACAATTATAATAAAAACAATTAGGAGTGCTCAATAAATATAAAAACAAACTAATTAAGTTATAGCAACTGAATGACTAACGGAATCAGAATTTTACCTTGGATTGGAAAGATACAGGCATATGAAATGGGAGGGAACCACAGGGTTAGATATGTATAAGTTATAGTTAATGTCCCTGTGTGGTCCAAAGATGATAGGATAGCATGAAACATTGACTATTATTAGTTTCTTTTTGTACACTTGAAATCCAAATGTATTAAAATCATGTAGTATCATTCTGCATGTGCTTAACAATATTCCCCAGAATCATACCTAATATTTTACTAACTTTTGCAACCCTCTTTATTTTTGAAGTTTATTCAGTTCAACTGTTTTTCTTGCACTTGGCTTATTTTTGATATTTTCTTATATTGCTTGGTTTCTTTCTTTTATTTATTTATTATTTATTTATTTATTTATTTATTTAATTTATTTATTTATTATTTTTTTCGTTAAACTTTTATTTTGTCAATAAAAAAAAATAAACAAAAAATATTGCTTGCTTTCTTGCCAGAGGTTTTTTTTTTTTTTTTTTTCAGTTTGTTACATTTGTTTTTTTAAAAATATTTCTTCAGTCGTTACTCCATTAACATTTGAAATGAAGCAATAAAATTCTAATTTAATTTAATAAATATTGATGTTGCATTTATTTAATAAACACTGATGTTGCCCATATGTGTTTACTGAGTATTTATATATTTATTTCGATGATGTGTATGTTCAAATCATTTTTGTTGTGATAAACTTCTCTCCTTGTACTGCTTTTACACTATCCCACAGGTTTTGGCATGACGTGTTTTTATTTTCATTAGTTTTAAGAATGTTTTTCATTTCTGTTTAATTTCTTCTTGGACCCACATGTAGTTCAGGAGCATGTTGTTTAATTTCCATGTGTTTGTATAGTTTACAGAGTTTCACTTATTGATTTCTAGTTTTAATCCATTGTGGTCTGGAAAGATTCTTGAAATAATTTCAGTTCTTTAAAATTTGTTGAGGTTTAATTTGTGGCCTCACATGGTCTATCTTGGAGAATGTTCCATGTGCAGATGAGAAGAATGTACGTTGTGTAGTTGTTGGACGAAATGTTCTGTAGATGTCTGCCAAATCCAATTGATCTAAAGTATGGTTTAAATCCTGCGCTTTTTCTCTTGTTTTTTTTTTTTGCCTAGATGATCTGTCCAGTGTTGAGAGAGGGTGTTCAGGTCCCCAACTATTATCATATGTGGATCTATCTCTTTCTTTAGGTCTAATAGTGTTTGTTTTATACATCTGGGTGCTCCAATGTTGGGTGCATATATATTTATGATTGTTATTTCTTCTTGCTGGATAGATCCCTTTATCATTATATAGTGTCCTTCTTTGTCTATTTTTATGGTTTTGGTTTAAAGTTTCTTTCTCTTTCTTGTTTGTATTTTTGTCCTACTAGTGGGTTCTGTTCTTTCTTCTGTATCATCATTATGATTATTGTTTTTTGGATTCCAGATGCAATACTCCCTTGAGGACTTCTTGTAGGACTGGTTTTGTGGTGGTGAACTCCTGCAGTTTATGTCTGTCTGGGAAATATACTATTTCTCCCTAATTTCTAAAGAATAGCTTTGTTGGCTATATTCTTGGTTGGCAATATTCTTGTTGGCTATATTCTTGGTTGGCAATTTTTTTCTTTCAGTATTTTGAATATGTCATTCCAATTTCTTCTGGCCTTTCAGATTTCTATTGAGAAGTCTGCTGTTAGTCTGATGGGGGCTCCATTATAGGTGGCTTGTCACTTTTCTCTTGCTGTTTTTAAGATTCTCTCTTTGTCTTTGAGGTTTGCCAATTTGACTATAATGTGTCTCAAAGAGGACCTTTTTGAATTGAATCATTTGGGGATCTTTGAGCCTCCTGGATCTGAAGGACTGTATTTCTCCCTACACCTAGGAAGTTTTCCACTACTAATGCTTACACGAAAAGAAAAAAAATATTTCAAATAAAAAACCTATTGCTACATCTCAACAAAGTAGAAAAACAGAACAATCCAATCCAAAAATTAGTAGATGGGAAGAAATAATTAAGATATGAACAGAACTAAATGATACAGAGACCCCCAAAATGATACAAACGACCAGTAAAACAAAAAGCTGTTTTTTGAGAAGATAAACAAAATAGATAAACCATTAGCTAGGCTAACTAAAAAAAGAAGAGAGAAGACTCAAATAACAAAAAATTAGAAATGAAAAAGGAGACATTACAACCAATGCCACAGAAATACAAAGAATCATTAGAGAATAAAATAAACAACTATATGCCAACAGATTTTAAAGCCTGGAGGTAAAGGACAAATTTCTGAACACATACAAACTATCAAGATTTAACCAAGAAGAAACAGAAAAATAGAAAAGCAGAGCAGATTAATAATAAGCAATGAGAATGAAGCAGCAGTCAGCAATTTCCAAACAAACAAACAAAAATCCTCATGATTCAATGGCTTTACTGCTGAATTCTACCAAAACTTTGAAGAGTAGTTATACCAGTTTTCTTCAAACCATTCCAAAAAATTGAAACAGAAGCCATTCTCCCAAACTCACACTATGAGGCCAGCATCACTCTGATACCAAAACCATACAAAGACACAACAAAAAAGAAAACTATAAGTCGATATCTTTGATGAACATAGATGCAAAACTCCTCAATAAAATATTAGCAAATAGAATACAACAACACATCAAAAAATTATATATTATGATCAAGTGGGATGAATCCCAGTGATGCAAGGATTGTTCAACATATACATATCAATAAACACGATACACCACATCAACAAATCCAAGTATAAAAATCACATGATTATCTCAATAGACCTAAAAAGCATTTGACAAAATTCATCATTCCTTAATGATAAAAACTCTCAACCAACTAGGTATAGAAGGAAAATATCTCATCACAATAAAAGCCATACATGACAAACTCACCACCAATATCATTCTGAAATGTGAAAAGTTGAAAGATTTTCCCTTAAGAATGGGAACAATACATGGAGGCCCACTCTCACTACTCCTACTTAATACAGTATTGGAAGTTCTAGCCAAAGCAATTGGGCAAGTGAAGAAAATAAAGGGCATCCAAATTGGAAAAGATGAAGTCAAATTGTCCCTGTTTGCATATGACATGATCTTATATATAGAAAAGCCTAAAGACTCCACAAAAAGAAAAATTCCTAGAGTAGATTAAACTATTTCAGTAAAGTTGTAGGATACAAAATCAACATGCCAAAATCAGTAGCATTTTTATACTCCAACAATGAACTAGCAGAAAAAGAAATCAGGAAAGCAACCCATGTACAATTTCACCAAAAAAATAAAATAGCTAGGAATCTGTTTAACCAAGGAGATGAAAGCTCTCTACAATGAAAACTACAAATCACTGTTGAAAGAAATTAAAGAGGACACACAAAAAGCTAAGAAGACATTCCATGCTCTTGGACTGGAAGAGTTAACATTGTGAAATTGTCCATACTACCCAAAGTAATCTACAGATTTAATGCAATCCCCATCAAAACACTAATGAAATCCTTCACAGAAAGAGAGAAAACGACCCTAGCACTCATATCGAACAATAAAAAACTCCAAATAGCCAAAACAATCCTGAGCAAAATAATTAAACAAACAAACAAATAAACAAATAAATAAAGAAACTAATTAAATAAAAAATAAAGCCAGAGGTATAACACTACCTCACCTCAAATTATATTTCAAAGCTATAGTAACTGAAACAGCATGATACTGACATAAAAACAGACACTCAGACCAATGGAACAGAATAGAGAACCCAGAAATCAACCCATGTGTTTGCAGGCAACTGATCTTCAACAAGGTCACCAAGAACATACAATGTGGATAGGAGAGCTTCTTCAATAAATGGTGCCGGGAAGACTGGACATCCATATGTAGAAGAATGAGACTAGATCTGTATCTC
>NW_007730039.1:478584-490194 GCF_000696425.1 Galeopterus variegatus
CCAATGGAACAGAATAGAGAACCCAGAAATCAACCCATGTGTTTGCAGGCAACTGATCTTCCACAAGGTCACCAAGAACATACAATGTGGATAGGAGAGCTTCTTCAGTAAATGGTGCCGGGAAGACTGGACATCCATATGTAGAAGAATGAGACTAGATCTGTATCTCTTGCCATATAGCAAAATCAACTCAAAATGTATTGAAGATGTAAATATAAGACCTGAAACTTTAAAATTCCTTGAAGAAAACATAGGTGAAACACTTCAGGAAGAAGGACTGGGCAAAGAGTTTGTGCATATGACACTCAAAACATAGGCAGCAACAAAAGGAAAAATAAACAAATGGGATTATATCAAACTAAAAAACTTCTGCATAGCAAGGAAAACAATCAACAGTGTGAAAAGACAACCTATGGATTAGGAGAAAATATTTGAAAACTATACATTTGACATGGGATTAATTTCCAGAATATACAAGGAACTCAAACAACTTACAGTAATAAAACAAACAACGTAAATACAAAATGGGCAAAGAAGCTAAATGGACATCACTCAAAGGAGGAAATATAAATGGCCAACAGGTATATGAAAAAATGTTCAACATCACTAATCTTCAGGGAAATGCAAATCAAAACCACACTGATGTATCATCTCACTCCAGTTAGACTGGCTATTATCAAAAAGACAGAGAATAACAAATGCCAGTGAGGATGTGGAGAAAGAGGAACACTTCTGCACTGTTGATGGGACTATAAATTAGTACAGCCACTATGGAGAACAGTATGGAGTTTCCTTATGTTGCTACAGGTAAAACTGCCATACCATCTAGCAGTCCCACTACTTGCTATATATCCAAAGGAATGAAAATCATCATGTTGAAGGGATACCTGCATTCCCATAGTTATTGCAGCTGTATTTACAATAGCCAGGCTACAGATTAAACCTAAATGTCCATCTATGGATGACGGGAAAAGGAAAATGTGGTATACATACACAATGGAATACTACTCAGCCATAAAAAGGAATGAAATTCTGCCATTCACAGCAACATGATGTACCTGGAGAAAATTATGTTAAGTGAAAAAACTTAGGCACAGAAAGAGAAATACCACGTCCTCATGTATAAGTGAGAGCTGAATTAATAAATAAACAAATTTACAATAAAGAGATAGAGATAGAGATGGAGATAGAAAGAGGGAGAGAGAGAGAAAGATGAAGAAAAATGAAAAAAAGAAAAAGAAAGAAAGAAAGAAAGAAAAAGAAAGAAAAAAAACAATCACAATAATATGCTGAATAGAAGAGAACAGAACAGTGGTTACTAAAGGGGAAGTGGGGGTGGGGTGGGGGATTAATGAGAAATAATAAGGAATTGGTTAACAGACACAAAGAATGATTGCATATTGTAATGATGAATAGGTTAACTCTCCTGATTTGACAGTCACGCATTGTACACAAGTGTTTATAGCCAACTTTGTACTCCACAAATATGTATAATCAATTATGCCTCAATAAAAAATAAATTGTAAAGAAAGTAACTTTTATTAATATATTATGTACTTCTATGTCCCTTGTAACCTTTTAGAGTCCAGTTTTTCTGATATTAGTGTGCTACTCCTGCATTTTTTGGATTACTTGTCTAAACTTTCATTTTTAATCTATTTCTGTCTTTGGATCTAAAGTGAGTCCCTTGAAAACATCATATAGTTGGATCATGATTTTTCTTTCCTCCATTTTGCCAATCTCTGTTTCTTGTTTGGGGAGATTAATCCATTTACATTTAAAGTAATTCCTGATAATAAGGTAGTTACTTCTGTTGTTTTGGTATCTATTTTCTACATGCCTTATTGAGTTGTTTTTTTTTAAAAAATCTCTTGTTTCATGCATTACTGTCTTCTTTTGTATTTAGTGATTTTTGTAATAAAATGTTTAACAATTTTTCTCATTCCATTTAGTGGATATTCTTCAAGTATATTCTCTGTGGTTACCATGGGGATTACATCCAACATCCTAAAATTACAAGTCTAGTTTAAATTTATACAAGCTTTAATAGCATGTAAGTTCAATAACATACAAAAACTAAGCTTCTATAATGTATCCATCCCCATCCCTTTCAGTTGTTGATGTCACAAGATTACATTTTTATACATTGTGTGTCTAAAAAATAAACATAATTTTCTAATGCATTAATCACTTAAATTGTGTAGAGAACCAAATTTGGAGTTACTAGCCAAAGTTAAAGTAATACTAGCTTTTAGACTAATAATTTTCTAATGTATTCTCTCAAATCATGGAGAAAACAAAAGGCAGTGTTATACACCATTATTACAATAATACTAACCTTTACAATTTCCCATGTATTTTCCTTTACTGAGATTATTTCTTCATATGGCATTGAGTTACTGTTTAATGTCCTTTCATTTCAAGCTGCAGAACTCTTTCAGTTCATCCTATGTGGAGTTTGTCGAGCTTCTTAGATATTTATATTTGTCTTTCATAAAAGCTGGGAAGTTTTTGGCCATTACTTTTTGAATATTCTCTCTGACCCTTTCTATTTTCTTCTTTTGGGACTCCCATAATGCATATGCCTGTCTGCTTCATAGCATACTATAGGTTTCTGAGGTTTACTTTTGTTAATCTTTTTTCATTGTATTCTTTGGACTCAATAATATTTATATTCCTATTTTCAAATTTGATAATTCTTTCTTCTCTCTGCTCAAATCAGCCTTTGGATTCCTCTAGTAAAATTTTCATTTCTAATATTTTACTTTTCAGCTCCTTAATTTCTTTTTTTCTTCTTTATTTTTATTTAGGTTTACAATGTGTTTATTGATATTTTCATTTTGTTCATCCGTTGTTTTCTTGACTTCTTCCATGTCTTTGTTTAGTTCTTTGAGTATTTTTAAGACAGTTATTTTAAATTCTTTGTGCAGGATATCTGGTATTTAAAATTTTTCAGCAAAGTTTCTGTTAGTTTATAATTTTTTCCTCTTGTATGGGCCATACTTTCTTGGTTCTTTGTGTGCCCTGTGATTTTTTGTTGAAAACTAGACATTTGAATCTAATAAGGTGCTAACTCCAGAAATCAATTCTCTCCTTTCCACAAGGTATGCTGGGTTTTTTATTTTATTTTAATTTTAGGCAGTCTTTGTGCTGAGGAGCAGCCTCAGGTATAAATTTAAGAAAGTCTCAGGTCTTTTTTGAGCCTGCTCCTTCCCCTAGGCATGAATGGCAATTTTCTAATTTTCCTCACATATGTGTTTGCTTTGGAATGTCCTAGTCTCCAAATGAGAGAAAGAGAAAAATAAAGGGGAAAAGGGAGGAAAAGAATGCTGGCTCTTTAAATTTTTTGGAAGTCACTTCAGGCTGGTTGAGGCAAGGGTTGGATTCAACAACTGGGGAAGTTGTAACAACAATGGCCATGCCTCTTTGCACTTCTGCATTCAGGGGTAGATCTCAATGATTAGCACAGATTCTGGAAACTTGGAAGACAGAGCCCTTTCTGCCTACGCTGGTTCCCTGAAGACAGAGCCCTTTCTGCCTACGCTGTCCCTGTTTGCAAACTGCTCCAGGAACACATGCATGGCTCTTTCTGACATGGGGCTGAAGGGTGAGGGTGGAGTTGGTCGATGCTACTTGCTAAGAGTTGAAAGTTGATCAAAAAATCTTTTGTTTGCCATCCAAGCCTTCTTCTAGAAGTTGCAAGCCTTCAATAGATTCTAGAGTTTCAAAGTACTTATATCAGATAGATTCTGCTAATGCAATTATTGTCTAGCTGGGAAGACAGACAGATTTCTGATGATTTCTACTTTACCATCTACTTGGAATTTCTCACATCTATTTCTTTTTCAGTAACTTTGAGAGAATTTTGTCTTTTAAGGGATTATTTTATTTTATTTATGTCACTGATATTTTTTGGCACTAAGCTGTTAATAAATTCCGTAATAAACTTTAATAGCTGTGGATCTACATAGTGATGCCCTTTTATTCCTGATATTGGTTAATTTTTTGTCACATTTTTTCATCTTAGATTAGATAGAGCTTCATCAATTTTTACTGATGTTTTCAAAGAACTTTTTTGTATTAATGACTTTTTCTACTTAAAAGAATTTCAGTGATTTCTGCTCTTATTTTTACTTCTTATTGGCTCATTTTGCATTTTTTCCTCTTATTTTTAATGTCTTAAGTTAGAAGCTTAAATAATTATTTCCAGGTTTTTTTTGTTATTTTTAATATGTATCCATTGTTATATAATTTTTCAATCAAACCTTGCTTTAGCTTCATCTAAGTAATTTTGATTTGGCTTTTTCTTTTTCTCATTATCATTTAGTTTAATTTTTTAAAATTTTATTTGTCATTCTTGCTTTGATCCATGACATTTTAGAAGTTGTTTATTCCAGCTATTTGGGGATTTTCTAGATATCTTATTTTTTGTTGATTTCTAATTAAATGTTGTCATAAGAAAACATACCCTAAAAGATTCAGTTATTTTTAAAGTATTGTAAATTTTGTATGTCGCAGGATATTGAATATTTTGCTCAATATTCTATGTGTAATTTAAAATAATGTTGCTGATGAAGGATGTTGAATGTGGTACTCTGTACATGTTAGTTAAATTGAAGTAAGTGATACTACCATTGATACTATAATTAATGACTGTGCCATTAGTGATTTTTTTCTATTTTTTAAATATTTTACAAAGACAAGTGTGTTTTATTTCCCATCTATGATTGTAGTTTTATTTTCTCTCTTTCATCTGTCAGTTTTTACTTTATACATTTGATATTCTGATATTAGGATTAGCATTTATATTTATAGTTTTTGAATTTTAATGTTTTTTGAACATTTCTGTTTTTTCTTGTAAAACAATTTTTTTGGAGTCTATTTTGTCTGATATTAACATTGTTAGCTGTATTAGTGAGCTGGATGGAATTCTTAAGAATTTTTTTAAAAACTCCACAAAATGTAAAATTAGCCCATGTCCACATATCTTATTGGTACAAATTCACCACTACAATACAATTCTCCTTATTCCAAATTTCATGCTTTTTTCACACGTTGCCCATATTTAGAATAGATAAGAGAAAAATACTTCTTAATAACCAGTATTTTCCCCTTTAATTCTGAGAATTTGTGAAATTGATGAGGGGATTTTTTAACTAGCCTTTTTTTCTCTTTTTTGTGAAGGGGGTCTCATCATAGTTATGAGAGAGGAGAAAATCTCTTTATGATATCCTTTTTACCTAAAGATGTCTAGGGCAAATTGTGGAGTCTATAGTCAAAAGAAATTCACATCTTTAATGCAGCAAACCCTGGAGACCAATCAGAAACTTACATAGCGCTCCTTTATTGTTGCCATTAATTATCTTTGTCTTTGGGTAATATTTCAACAAATATTTTTAATTAAAGACAAAGTCATTCTCAGGATAGCATGTTTGGAACCAGCTCTGCTTTGATGATTTCCAAACAGTGTGATTCCCTCTGGATGCTTAAAATAATACTCCATTCTCACAGTTAAGTGCTTCAGAGAGACCTGAGAGCGACAAATTTGTACCTTTGAGAATGTTAATGAGAAGATGAAACCCCACTGGTCTCAAGTTAAATTGGGGTGTAAGGGAGCTAATTTCTCAAACTTACAAATTGATCTGGTTTTGCCATAATTAGCTATAGGTTGCACCAGAGAAACTAGGTGATTCCCATTAGAAGAATGAAACTTTTACATCCTGTTACGAATTATCTTAAATAAAGCCCATGTAAAATAACTCACAATTTTAATCAGTCTCATTGGGCTCTATTAAAAAGTAAATTTAGTAAGAAACAAAATTAGAAATAACCTTAAGAAATCCCTGGCTAGGTGATTACAGCACAACTCAAGCTTGAAATAGTTTTAAATGGTACATTAAACATTAAAAAATGTAGAGTCAGTGACAAGAATTTCTTTTAAGTTTTCATACTTGTCTTAAACACACACACACACATGTACATGCACTGAAAAGAGTCTCTTGGGTGAATGTCAACATTATTAGATTAATTCCCAAAGAATCCACATGTTAAAAGTAACTTTGATATATCTGTAAACACAATTTTCTGATTCTTTCTATGAAGAATTATATGCCCTTGATCTTTCTGTTTTTTTTTTTTTTAAATAAAAACTATTTGAAATAGTAATTCATAGCTTCTAGTTTATACTATTTTACCTTCCTTAATCCCTGGAAGTTAGTTTAAAATTAATTTACATTTATTATTACTTCAGTGGAAATGTTGTTCTTATGTTATTCTTTAGGTTTAATGGACATAACTTAGAATAAATGAGAAAAAAATAAAAGCTCTTTTCCTAAAACTATTTTTCTTATCTATAGACAAATTTGAACTACAGTTTCTTTTTCTTCTAGTATAATCACGTAAAATAATATTTTATCCAACTTCTTGAGGTTTTTAATATTTTTCTTTTAAAAAAATAATTTTGAATGGCAAGGTACAATTTAAACAATTTTTCTTGAGATGCTACCAAAATCGTATTGGGAGAGTTCAAAGAAAATAATTCCATTACTTAGATAAACATGTTACAATCTTCACTCAATTAATGTACTCTTATCCTTTGTGTTCCCTTCAGGTCATCAGATGTATGGATACTATTTATGTATGTTGCTTCAAGGCTATTGTTTGGTTAATTAGATCAAACAGTTCTGTTCTGAATTACATTAGACACTGTGCGGTATAAAGCACTATTCTCAGCTAGTACTTTTAGCCAGAGCAGCCACACCATACAATAATAAATTAATTTTACCGTAAATTATCCTCAGGCTTCATATCAATTAAATATCAAAATCACATCACAAGTAACCTGTAATAACAATAGAGTATACACAGGATTTGAGGAATAGCTACCGAAAAATATCTTTGTCCAAGTCTTCTAAAGACATCTATTATACTCGATCATCTTAAAAAAAATATTCCTTCAGCCGTGCACCAAGAGCTGGGGATAATTCTGGGAAGATAATATGGGGAGAAATTCCCTGACTGTAATGACTAAAACTGGTCAATATGAAAAAAGAGTAAAATGGTAAGAATCCTGAATCTCTTTTTGTAATCTGTCTAAAACAGTGCATTGTGGGTCTTTCTATTTATATCTTCAGAATAATTGAAAGGGAAAACAAGGCGCTATGTTAACTGTTGATCAAAAATAAAACATTTTATACTTTTGATAGAGACTAATTCCAGACACCAAGTAATTAAGCTATAATTCAAATCCTTTCTTTCAATTTCCCAGAATATCATATCACAAAGAAGTGGAAGAGCTCTTATTTTAAGTGTGAGGTAGTGTTTTAAATTTGAAGCTGTCTGCTAAAGTAGATAGATATTTTTGTTGTTACTTTTCAGTTTTGATACCAGGTTATCAGATGATTATGAAACCAATTTTTTAAAAAGAATTGTTTAATTATAGTTGTCTAGCTTATAGCATTCATGCATACAAATAATCCACCCAAAGATTGAAAATCATATTCTACCTAAAGACAGAAGGTGAAGGCCAGGGATGAGGTAGAAAACTGAGATTTAAATTTTAAGTACTTTCTCTTAGTGTTTATAACATTCAAATGCAAAAGCTGATGTGTTTTCTTATGTCATAGATGTGCCTTAATAACTTGCTCTAACAAATAATTCAAGTGAATCCTTTCTATATGCTTCCTAAATCAATAACTAATTAAGATACACAAATAGTTTCATCAATGGAGAATTTCATATTTTTGAAGGCAGTCCATTTCATTCTCAAAATACTGCCTCTTTGAAAGGTTTTTCTCATACTAAGCAGAAAGGTGCTTTCCTGTGGTTTCCTCCTATTGTTTTTAATTCTACCCTTTGTATCCTTGAGAATAAACCAAACCTCTTATATAAGTCCTTTAAATGTGTAATGTCACCTACTTCAGTTTTCCTGTATAACATTCAACTTCCGTAATGACTTAAGTCAAACCTTATCTGTTATGGCCAAACATAGCAAAACTAGCCACCCCTATGAACTTACTCTAATAAATTATCTGGGTCTTTCAAATGTAGTGATACCTAGAATTTAACACAACAATTATTCATTCATTTATTTTAAAAGTATTTATTTAGTGCTAAATCCTCCATTAAAGATGCATAAAATCCATCGACCTCTTGAATTGAGTATTGTGGAAATCATTGTTGCCCTTGACAGAAGCTACCACTCCTCTCAAGCAGCTTATAAGATATTGAAGAGAGAGATGTCAGGGCATTATAAATGCCATAGAGAAATAGGCGACAAAAATGAGTTACACGTGCTGTGTGCACATTAAACAGAGTGAAGGGAGGGAATGTTCCTATTTTATATTTGTGTAAATTTTACATAATTTAAACGAATGTAGTACTTTTAAGAAAGCTGTGTGTCACATTATCTTGAGAGCTAAAATGTCACAAAGTGTTAGCGGGTTTTTAAGGGTAAAAATGTTCAGACATGGTGTACCTTCAAATACAATTACTGTAAGTTCTGTCCACCAGATGGCACTGCTAGGGAGCTTTTCATGGGCAAGTAAATAATCATCCAACTCTTACATAGTAAAATTTAACTGGTAGGGTGTGAATATAGTTATATGGTCATTTTCTTTCTTATAAGGCATACATTTGGCAATTAGTAATTTAAATTGATTGTATTATTTAAGTAGAAAATTTGTATAATTTGTTGAAAATTTCTAAATTTACAAAATCCTATTCTAAATTATCATCACTGTTACCAGATTAATCAATGTCTCAGGATCAACCAATAATTATTAATATATATTAATATATCTGCTTCCTGCTTTTAACTAGTGGCAGCTGTATGTAGAAATTGAGAATTCATTACTTTTAATCTCACTTAGCTTTATTTAAATAATTCAAAAGTTAAAACATAATGACACTGTGTGTATCTCTACCTTAAGAAGGAGCTGAACTCTGATAATATACTATGGTTTGTGTATTTGGGAATTTTTTCTTCAGTTCAGGTGATCTGGTCACAGTGATTGCCTTTGCATTATGTAATTTCTCCAGCCCTTTCCCTCTCAGGAAAATAGAAAAACCTCATAAAATGAAATTAAAATCCTTAGGAATTCTGCAAAACAAATGGATGACTCTGGATTGCTTACATGAGGATATGAATGTTACTTGTAGCAATTTGCATCATTTTAAATTACTTTTAAAGGATATATGCATCCTATATATGTTTAATTAAATAATAAAATTATTAACTTCTATTTTAAATCATTAAATTTGTAGGGAAAATCACTGAACATTATAATCACATAAAGGTATGTCAGACTAGAAGAATCTATAGTAATAACTAATCTTTTCTAAAATAGTAGAAAGACGGAATAAAAAATTTAACTGCCTAAGTCTCTAGTACTTCAGTTAAAATGGCTTTTGAATTATTATGTAGCCATTTTTTAGTTACTGATAAGAAACACCTCAGCCAAGAATGATGTAAGCAAATGATAAAAGAGGAGGAGGGAATTATTATCTCATGCAGTGGAAAATTCCAGTGTAGTACTATTGCTGGATTTACAGGTCTCTATGTCATCATGACTCAAGATTTATGCAGCTGCAGGCAATGTTTTCCTCCCATTGACATCATTCTTCAGTTACTTTCTTTCCTTGTGCTACAGCCCTCAGGTGGTCCAGTGTTGTCTTCCCATGTTCAAGTATCATGGAAAAAATACAATTTTCCTCTTGTTTGCTCAAATGAAAAGAGTTAGTTTGGACTGTTTTGAGTCATGCATGACACATTGAGCCAGTCTCTTTGTGAGGCCTTGGTCTCGTGTCCTCCCCTCTGTTCTATGGTGCTAACACATAGTTTGAAAATTGGGAAGGTGTGTTTCTCCAGTGAGAAACAAGGCAATGGGACAATAGCTGGCAAGGAGGCAAAAATTCAAAAAGCGACTCATATACTAGGAGTAAAAAAATACGGAGAAACAAAGCATAATTAGATGTTAACAAAACAGATTTTTTCCCTCTGATTCATGATAGATGGGATGTCAAGCAAATGTACAGCTTGAGTATTTTATGTATTTTTAATTTCCTATCAAATTTCTGAAACTCAAAATACAAATTCATAAGTTGATTTTGTGGTTGGTCGGGGGTTAGGTACAATAATACGACGTGACGGAACTGATATTTCATGTCTTTGTTTTTTTCTTAACCGTCTTCAGTTTTTTTTTTCTTTTATGCTTAAGAAACATTGATCACCCTAGACAGTCCATTCTCAGAGATCAAACTTCTTGAATCCTCTGCTTACATCATCAATAGGAAGCCTGTATTTGGGACCAGGCTTAATCAGATCTTGGATGTTTAAGTGTTTGCCTGAACAAGTCATGCAACTTCCAGGTGTGCCCGGAAGCCTCACTGCTTACACTCATCTTAATACAATGTGGAGAATTTCCTATGAACAATTGACTAAAACTAAAAATATCTGAGCCCGTTTTACAAATGATTTTGCTCCCTATCTGCAACAAGTGGAAAGTAAATTGCTGCACCAGTCAGCCACCTCTAGGTGTTGACCCTGGAGGATAGTGGAGGCAAGGTATAACTGAAGAAAAAACTATATATATATAGTGTAATACGGATGGCCCCTGATTTACATAGGTTGACTTAGTATTCTTCGATGTTAGCATAGTGTGAAAGCGATATGCATTCAGTTTGCTCCTCCACTTACAATCGAGTTATGTCCTGATAAACCCATGGAGATATCTTAAGTTGACAGTGCATTTTCCACTTATATTTTCAACTTACCATGGGTTTATTGAATCAACCTCATCGTGAGTCAAGAAGCATCTTCATTTAAGAGTATGTTTCTATAATTTTCAAAGGATGTAACCATTGGTAAATTTCTTCTCTGTGCCTCAGTTTCCTTACCTTTGTAATGGAGATAAAAGTACCCTCATTGTGGTACTGTGAGATATAAAGAACACAGACTTTGTAAAATGCTCAGCACAATGCCTGGCATATGACAGGCATTAAGTAAATAGTCGATGTAATTATTAGTGTGGACACTCTGTGTAAGAACAGATAACCTGATATAAACATCCACACTACATTATCAAAATGGTCAAATGTCTAACTGCATAGAAAGATGTCAGAAAAATAGAAGATCTTTGGGGTAATAATAGCAGTTTAGAGAAACAATATGTTCTTAAATTTTTCAAATGGGCTAAAACCCTGAAAATACCTGGCATTTATTAATTTGCTTACTTATTCAAATTTTTGTCATTCATTGAATACCTATCCTTGCAGGCTCTGATTTAAATTCAGGAATACAGTAATAAGGCATGGTTCCTGCCTACAAGAATCTACAATTTAGTAAAAATACAGATATTAATATTAATAAAAGAAACACAAATAAATGCACAATTAGATTACAGTAAAGATGAAAATTTAGGAGAAATATAAAACTTAGAAGACAAGGAAAGTTAGACAATGTCATTAAATATGTAAGAGAAAGAAAATATGTAGTTATGGAGATAAAAGAAAGCTTTCATAAATAAGTGATTATTGAGTTGAGATTTGAAGGGAGAAAGAACATGGATTAATTAGATGAATGGGATAGTTGTTTGACAGGGATATTCTAGG
>NW_007730039.1:492799-493959 GCF_000696425.1 Galeopterus variegatus
ATTGGCTTATATTTTTCTCCAATACTACACTGTCTTGATTACTGCAACTGTATAGTAAGTCTTGAAGTAGGACAGTATGAGTCCTTCAAATCTGTTATTCTCCTTCAATATTGTGTTGGCTCTTCTGAGTCTTTTGCCTCTCCATATGCACTTTAGAATCAGTTTGTCAATATCTTTCAAATAACTTGATGTGATTTTGTTTGGGATTTTGTTGAATCTATAGATTAATTTGGGAAGAACAGACATCTTGACAATACTGAGTCATCCTATTTATGAACATGGAATATCTGTATTTATTTGTTTCTTCTTTGATAATTTGGTTGGAATGATAATTTTTAACAAAGCAATACACTGTGCATTCAATACAGAACAAAACAGGAATATTGGGGTAAAACTACCACACTTTAAAAAAAGTAAATAAATAGGAAAAAACTTGTATAACAGTGTCAGATTTTGTTATAGGTCTGGCAGACACACACACACACGCACGCACACACACACACACACACACACACACAGTTATGTATTACTTTAGCCAAAATAGTAAATACACGGCAATTGAGAAGACCAATGAATAATCATGGACGTGTCAGTTTGATCACATCCTGGAATGTGGAGTCACTTCTTGTTATCAAATTTAGTCGCTTTACTTTCTGTTCATTTTGAAGAATTTTATTCTTGGATGATAATAACATTGAAGAAGATTTCCCACTAGAGAACAGCATAATTAAATAATCATTAAAACAACAACAAAAAACTTTAGAGCCAAAACTGCGTATTGTATTTATGCACACAGGACTCAACTTACTTTTCAATAATACTGTAATTAATTGATTTTAATTAAGTATAAGAAATCAGGACATCTAGAGCACTAAACTTTGGCTGGAACTAGATTTACAATTATTAGAAATACAATAAACTCTCTTGCAGAAAAAATTTTTGAGGGCAGATGAGTGTCTCAAAATAATTTAAAATACACTAATTGTTATCAAACTTTATCAATATTACTAAAGTTAATAACAAATAACTATTACTGCATAACTACTCAGTGTCAAAACATGCATAAGGTGATTTTTAGTAATGCTTGAAACATTTAATTACCACACCCTATAAGCATTACCAAAAAAGAAAATAATGGCTCTTCTGTTATTGAATCATAT
>NW_007730039.1:494640-500324 GCF_000696425.1 Galeopterus variegatus
TTACTAAAGTTAATAACAAATAACTATTACTGCATAACTACTCAGTGTCAAAACATGCATAAGGTGATTTTTAGTAATGCTTGAAACATTTAATTACCACACCCTATAAGCATTACCAAAAAAGAAAATAATGGCTCTTCTGTTATTGAATCATATTAAACTACATTAATGTATTTTAAAAGATGAAATGTATTTTGAACAGAACTCCATAGAGAAAACCTCAAAATGTCATTGTGGTTATTATAAAAGGAGTGTTTTGTATTGGAAAACACAGAAAGGAGTTATCCAAGTACTTCTAGCCAATGGAACTGCACCGACAAAACAACAGCAGCAGTAAGACACAAACTGGAAAAAGACCAAAAATATGATTCAGTATATGAGGCCTCACAATCAGCTTAGCATAAGCACAGCCATGTTAACTGCCTCCTCACCCTGTCCCCTACCCACTCCCTTTCTCTTAAGCAAGTGCTTTCTGAGAAAAAATGGATTTTGTGCAAAACAGGATCTTATGCAGAACAGGAAAACCAAGAGCCGTTACAAAATGCTGAATACTCGAAATAGCTACCAAAGCCCTTCTAAAAACTTGTGCTCTCCACCCAAACCCCTTCCCCTAATTTAAACCCTATAGAAGCTCTACTAGTCTGTACAGGGTTTGGAACTGATATTTTAGTTTCCCCTCCTGGTTTGCTGGAGTAAACTCCCTTGCTTGATAAATGTTTGGCTTGGAGTCTTTTATTCTGTTTGTCTCGCCAATCTAACATAGTATTTAAAAAAATGTGTGTGTGTGTGTGTGTGTGTGTGTATTTATTTATTTATTTTTAAGACAATTGGGGCATTTAATCCTGAAATCAAATCAAATGGTGTTATACTACCTTGTATAGGTCATCAAAATATTTATATTGGTGGTTTCTCTGATGAATAAATGTTTAAAAATCTAATCGCATATTTCATTTTTCACTCATAGCACTAAGCGGATACAAAGAAAGAAATAGTGAAATTAACTAATTATATTAAGTTTAAATAATTGGTCATGAGAAATGTTTTCCTTGTAATTTGAGAAATAATCACGTTTAAATACATTTTATGTGTATATGTTCCTGGGACTTGCAAGTATAGTCTTCTGTACACTGATTAATTTAAAAGTGTTAGTTTTGTATTTGTGAAGGCTACTCTAAGAAAGATAATAGTTTCAGACATCTAAAAAAATAAATCAGTGGCTCAAGAAAAAGTTGAGCTATGATTCGAAGAAATTGATATGATTTGAGTTATATTTTTTCCCTACAAAAAGTTTGTGTGATACACAGCTTTAGCTCTGACTTTGGGAATTAACCTTCCACTACCCACAGTCAGAAAATGAAAGAGAAAAATATAGAGATATAAATCCTCATCCCATACTCAGACCAAATCTTTATGATATATACCTATACTTCACCCTCTTTTTATATCACAAACACAAGTAACCAAACACTTCTGTAGAATAAACTTGTAGTTTTACTGACAATGTTGCCTCCTGTATCCCTCCAACTTTCCTTACCATTTCAAGGTCCAATGGCAAATGCTTTCCAGCTACGAGATATCCGAATCACTGTATCTGAGGGCATTTCCATAAGTCAGCTACAGTCAGTAGCAGAACAGTAGTGTCAGCGTTAACTGTCCCTGAGATTAAACTTTGAGCAATGCTTCATGAGAACAGGTATATATATTCACTAACTAGACCTAGAGGACAATAAGTTTTAGGATTGTGTTTTATACGATTTCTCCCCACAAGATTAAATTTTAGTAGCCATTTATGGTACCATTTACTGTCTGTCTTCCCTTGCCTGTAACTTTTTCTCATTTCTAAGCTCCTTTCAAATAAATTAACTGCACTTGTATTAGGGTTTGATTCTTGGGTATTAACATTAAAATCAAATCAATGGCCAACTTTCATGTTTACAAAATGTCACTGAACATTTGCATTATTTTGTCATCTCATTTTTCTAAAGTTGCCAGAAGAAACCATCATTAGTTTAAAAATTATTTATTTTAGTTTCTTATGGAAGTCTTGTTATATATTATTCAAGAAGTCAAAAATAATATAAATAGGAAGAATACATGGACAGTGCCAAAACAAAATTACATTCAAATCAATATGTTTAAACAGGGTTCACAACAGATGTGAGAAGAGTGAATGTCACATAGGGAAAGGTTTCTCTAAACCTTCATTTATATGAATTATAACAACACAAAAAAAGATGGGCAAGAGCAAAAGAATCCAGTTTTGGATAAAGAATCAAGGTTCCTCACTGGATTCACAAGTTAAATATGTAAAGTTGTATCATAGTGCACATCACTATTTATTAATAGTTGATTATTGAAGACTATTGAGGTGTGTAGAGAGCAGAATAATTAGGGGAGCACACTCCACTTAAGAACTTAAATTTTAATAGCCTACATTTGATACTAAAAAAATATTACTTCCTATTGATTTTGTTTTTTCCTCAAGAAGAATATTTCATTTATCTCAGTAAAATGTGAAACATACAGACCTTAATTCTATTATCACTGGAGAAGGAAAAACTAGTGGCCATGACACAGGAAATGCTCAGTAAAATTTATTGTGCGAATAAATAATTAAATAATTGAATAATCCTAATAATTCCCCTTTTCTTACATGCGTTGAAAAATGGAGAACTAATCCAAGTGTTTTCTGGTTGCTAGACTGTAAATGCTTTAGTGAAAATACATATTAGCGGAGAGATCATAGTCTTGAATAACCTCTTCTTACAGTGGTAAGTTGCAGTGACTATGGCTAGCTTAAGCAATTTGACTAACAGCGTTCTTTTGTGTTACCCTCTGAAAGGCTTCCTTCACTTCCTTGTTCCTCAAGGTATAGATAACAGGATTCAGAGCAGGTGTGACCACTGTGTACATGAGTGCCGTTGCTTTGTCTGTTTCTGGAGTGTGTACAGTCTTAGGTTGGAGATAAGTAAACAAGGCAGTGCCATAGAACAGAGAAACAACCAGGATATGAGAAGAGCAAGTGGAGAAAGCTTTCTGCTTGCCGGCTGCTGAAGGGATTCTCAGGATGGTCACTAGAATGTGCATATAGGAGCACAGAATGAGGAGACAGGGACCCATAATGAAGAGCATGGAGACAGCAAACAACACAACCTCATTGCGGGAGGTATCAACACAAGCCAGTTTCACTACAGGGATAATATCACAAAAAAAATGCTGAATTTTCCCTGTTCCACAGAAAGGCAGAGTGAAGATCCAAGTGGTCTGGGCTGACTCCACTACCACCCCGGTGATCCAAGATGCTGCAGCCAATTTCAAACACACCCGAGGGCCCATCAGGAGAGTATAATGCAGTGGGTAACAAATAGCTACAAAGCGGTCATAAGCCATGGCTGCTAACAGGCAGCACTCTGTCAGTCCCAAGATGGTAAATATGTACATCTGGGCTGCACAGCCTCCCACACTTATGGTCTTGATCTCCAACAGCAGGTGCACCATCATCTGGGGCACCACACTGCTGATATAGCACGTCTCCAAAAAGGAGAGGTTTGCCAGGAAGAAATACATGGGAGTGTGCAGGGAAGGGGTGACCCAGATCAGACAGACGATGATAAGGTTTCCTCCTACAGTAAATAGGTAGATGATTAGGAACACAATGAAGAGTACAAGTTGTAACTCTGCCAGAGAGGAAAAAGCTATAAATGTGAATTTGGTGCAGAGGGACTGGTTTCCACTCACTATGGGCTCAGAACCAGACATCTGTGAAGACAACAAAGAAGACATAATACATAGGAATCCAGTCATCTAACACAGCTCTCTATCAAACCACAGCAAAGGAGTTCTTATAGAATCAGTAGTCTGAGATGAGAACCTGGACACCTGGATTTCTTCTAAGTCTTTCTAAATAATTACCCAACTAAAATGGATGCATATTCCTTCCTGATTTTGATTGTGGATTTTGTGCTATTTCCACAGGAATTAAAAAAAAAAAAAACCCTGATTTTGATTGTGGATTTTGTGCTATTTCCACAGGAATTAAAAAAAAAACAATGGCTTTAAGCTGTATCTTCTGGTTTTTTGTTTTTATCTTATCGATATTCTAATTATACACTCAAACTGTTAGGTAATATATGAAAACACTCTAAATGTAAAGGAGTTGTTGGTCCCCGGTGGCGAGGAACCAACATAAAGGAATCACATAAAATCTAAGTATATAGAGTAAAATATAAAGGTGCTGTATTTGGTCTTCCAAATTCTACAAACTTCCTTAAAGCTACACTTAAGAGTTTGAAAGGGAATATATTTCCAGCCATTTATCTGCACATTTACATACATGTTTTTACTATTTTGGTTTGAACACAACAAGCCAATGATTAGGAGCTAAGATCTAAGGAAATCAAACAGATAGATTCTCCTTTTTATAACCCCAGTGTAATTTTACAGAAAATTATGAATAGAAGAACATACCTAGAACCAAAAGGCAAATTGTCTTTTCCTTCTTGTGCTTCTAGACTTCCTATAATTCCAACTTATTACACAGTGATAGAACAAACAGTATTTTTATTCTTACTACAGACCAAAGGGATTACATCCACTGTGTGGCATAATTATATCTGTCTCAAGAGGAATGCATTAAAAAACAATGAAGTTTTAATGTGCAACTTGGTTTTCATTTTTTGAAATGAAATTTCCAGAGAGAATCTATTGCTTTCAGTTACATCACTTACATTTTGATGTATAAAAATAAAATTTTCTAATTGGTATTCATCATGTGACTGAAATAATAATTGAAGTTTATGGATGTTTGGCATAGTAATCTTTCTTAAGCTCCTCAAATGGACAGTGACCACTCACCGTCTTTGTAATAGCGGTAGGTGCAGTGCAGGACACTTCGGCTTTATAAACCTCACAGATAACACCCGCTTTATTCATTATTTATGATTCAGTTGTTACCAGCATAAAAAAGTAAGCATGGTTAGAAAAATTCCAAATTTCTAGTGGAATTAATTAAAATATATAATAATGTTTTTTTTCTTATACTATCCTCAACAGATGAAAAGGTTGTCCATTCTGAATGATCCCCATTGCGTCAGTCTGAATATGTTCTTTTCCCTGCCAGGTTGTCGGGTCTGCCACCAGCCGACCCGAACAGCCCTAGCCTCGTTCCTTTTGGTGGGCAAGCGAATGGCCCCGATTCCTCTTTCCCTCCTGTCCCCTTTGGAAGGAGACGGGGGAAGAGAGCTGTGAAGAGAGGTGAGCACACCGCCGGCCCAAGCCAGCCCGGTTAAAGGACACTCAGACGCGGCGGGGGTTCTGTCGAGCAGTTCCGTTTATTATCGCACAAGCACTTGGTTTTAAAGGCAAATGGGGAAGGGAGGTTTTTTACATAATCTTATCAGCTTAAAGGTCAAGAGAGCATGCATCCTGTCTCAATGCCTAGGTATTGCAACCACACAGTGTTCACGAGCACAGAAGTGCATATTTGGCCAATAAGGGCTAAGGCAAGGTTCCCGCAGACACCCCCACCCTACTTCCTCCCGGTGCCGTCTTAGGCTGCCACATTAATACACCCTTGTGGACCCACAATGGCGCCACTTGTAATGTCACCTAAGGTGGCATTAGTTTTTAAGGCCCGACAATGCCCCCTTTCTGTTATAATAAGGCAGCTGGAAGCGGCTAACCTT
>NW_007730039.1:501167-504644 GCF_000696425.1 Galeopterus variegatus
AGCTTCACCTGCGTGTGCTGTGGCCCAACACGCGTGTGAGTAGGTGTCAATGGACACAAAAACATATTTGAGTTTCCCAAAAGGTGGGAAGTGAGTTACATCAGTTTGCCACCGCACATTAGGCTTGAGTCCCCTAGGACTGACCCCTGGTGGTTGTAAGGGGGGTACCTGCAGATAAGGAAGGCATGACTTGCATGTGTGTACAATCCTTTTTAGCTGTGAAATAGGTATATTTGGAAACCTGGCTTGTATACCATGCCAGTTTACACGAGTTAAAGTGTGCAGTTGGTTGGCACTATCAATTGTATATATTTTAGGGCCCTGAGAGGCAAGAGTGTCTGCCTGGGCATTTCCAGTGGCGAGAAATCCTGGCATCCCTTGATGCCGAAGGTGTTGGACAAAAATAGGGTTATTGCGGCCTTGTAAGGTATTCCTTACTTGTATCATGAGGGAGGAAATGGGATTACAATCTAAGCGAATGTGGGCTCCCAGAAGCCCAGGGAGAAGATTGGCCGCATATAAGCTGTTTGTAAAAAGGTTAATGGGGTCTGGCACCTTTTGTAGGGCAATGGATATAGCAAACAGCTCTTTGTATTATGCTGACCTGTCACAGGGGTGAAAATGAGTAGCAGGGGCCGACTGTGATGTGGTGCGTGGGGGTTTGTAAATAATTACAGCAGCCCCTGATTAGCCACCATCCGTGAAGACATTGTAGGTGTCTACCAGGGGTTTGGCGACAAAAAGCTCTGGGTTGGTCCATGACAGCTCTTTGAATGTGGAGACCCATTTATTGTTGCCATATTGGCAATCACCAACCCCGAGATATCCTTCTAGGGCCAGTGCCAGCTGGTTTTGATATTGAGCTGACCATGTAAAATCTGCCAAGCGGAAGGGGACGACATGGTCATATCATTTCAACTGGGCGCTGTTTAGGAGATCTTGGACTGACTTCAAAAGCTGACAGCACTCAGGTGGGAGCATGAAGGGGGTGCTGGGGTCAGAAGCATGCAATAGGGCAAACAGGCGAGCAAGCTGGCCAGTGGAAAGGGGAATCCATGAGTGTAGCCAATTTATTTCGCCTAGAAGCTTTTGTAACTGAGGGAGAGTATACGAGTTTGAGATGGTTAGCTGAGGCTTTAATGGGCTAGCCTTTTCTAACGTTAAAAGTGTGCCCAGAATTTTAAATGGGGGTATGGTCTGTACCTTATCGGCTGACACCTGTAACCCTCATATAATCAAGCAGGAGAGAGTTAGGTTGAGCACATGAGATAAGTCCATGGGCGTTGGTGCCCCAAGAATTATGTCATCCTTGTAAAGATAAAGAACTACATGTGGCAGCTGTTTTACAGGATTAAACAACTGAGAGACCAACATTTGGCAATTTGAGGGACTATTAGCTATGCCTTAGGGAAGCACCACCCACTCAAACTGCCGATCGGGACACTGAAAGTTTACGGATGGGATAGAAAAGGCAAACTTTTCACAATCATTGGGTTGCAGTGGAATGGAGAAAAAGCAGTCCTTGATATCTATGGTTACTAAGTATAAGTTGCTTGGTATAGTGGGGGTCCATGGCAGTCCTCTCTGTGGCGTGCCCTGAAGGATCATTCTTTTATTGACCTCTCTAAGGTCTTGTAGCATTCTCCACTTTCCAGAGGCCTTTTTAATTACAAATACTGGAGTATTCCAGGGGCTAGTGGATGGGCGAATATGCCCTGCTTGGAGCTGCCTAGAAGCTTTTGTAATTGAGGGAGAGTATACGAATTTGAGATGGTTAGCTGAGGCTTTAATGGGCTAGCCTTTTCTAACGTTAAAAGTGTGCCCAGAATTTTAAACGGGGGTATGGTCTGGACCTTATCGGCTGACACCTGTAACCCTCATTTAGTCAAGCAGGAGAGAGTTAGGCTGAGTTCATGAGATAAGTCCGTGGGCGTTGGTGCCCCAAGAATTATGTCATCCGTGTAAAGATAAAGAACTACATGTGGCAGCTGTTTTACAGGATTAAGCAACTGAGAAACAAACATTTGGCAAAATGAGGGACTATTAGCCATGCCTTGGGGAAGCACCACCCACTCACACTGTCGATCGGGACACTGAAAGTTTACAGAGGGGATAGAAAAGGCAAACTTTTCACAATCACTCGGGTGCAGTGGAATGGAGAAAAAGCAGTCCTTGATACCTATGGTTACTAAGTATAAGTTGCTTGGTATAGTGGGGGTCCATGGCAGTCCTCTCTGTGGCATGCCCTGAAGGACCATTCTTTTATTGACCTCTCTAAGGTCTTGTAGCATTCTCCACTTTCCAGAGGCCTTTTTAATTACAAATACTGGAGTATTCCAGGGGCTAGTGGATGGGCGAATATGCCCTGCTTGGAGCTGCTCATCGACAATTTGTTCTAGGGCCTGCAATTTATTATCAGGAAGTGGCCACTGCTCTACCCAAACTGGGGGCCCATTTACCCAACGGATGGGGCACCAGGGGAGCAGCGGCCTCTAGGACTGGGGGTGACTGGCCATCTGTTTATGAAGAGTTTCCGGGAACTTGACCCTGGGGAGAGGCTGATGGTTTCTTAGGTCCCGAAAAGTGGGGTCCCCCCTATAGTTTGGAAAACAGGAGAGGTTAAACTGTTTCTGATACTCGTCCTCATCTGGGATATCTTCATAAAAGGACTTATGGTCAGTGGTAATGAAAGCGTCTGCTTGGCCTAGAACATCTTGGTCTAACAGGCAGCAATGAGAGGTTTTACTTCCCCTTTTGTGCCATCAGCATCTTCCCAGTGAAGGATTTCATAGGTTTCCCATGTTGGGGTTTTTCCCCCTACCCCCAAAATTTGGGGGCCTGGAACTAACTTCCAGCTTGAAGGGACTTCTTCCCATCTAAGGACTGTTGGATCCGCCCCCATGTCAACAAGGCATCGGAACTCTTTTCCTTGAATTTTAAGATTCATTTTTGGTCTTAAACCAGGGACTTTAGGTATAGTCCAATGAGCCTGGGGTACTGGCCACCTGCAAGGGCATGGAGGCACTGGCTTTGTATCCCCTTGGGGTGACAGGGCTGGGGATTGCCCCTCCTCTAGTTTAAAGGCTTTTCCATCCTTGTCAAACTTAGACCAGCACTCATGCTTCCAATGAAGCCCCTTACCACAACTAGGGCACGGCGTAGAGGGAAGGTTTTTATTTATCCGGTTGGGACAGTCCCTTTTGAAATGACCTTGTTCCCCACAGCCATAACATTGACCCCTATGGCAGAGTTGGCTGGGTCTCTCTTTAGGGCTCCTGACACTAAGAGCCTGGGTCATAGCACCTGCAAGGGTTTCTGCTTGAGCTTGTAGAGCGGAAGTTAAGGCCCTGGTTTGTTGTTGGTAGCCTCCAATGTCTCTACTGGCAATGACCCTCTTTTCCATAGAACGATCTTTAAGCCCAGCACAGGCAAGCTTGTGGTCAGCAGTCATGCCGTCCCACACTAGCATTTTTACAA
>NW_007730039.1:504654-511358 GCF_000696425.1 Galeopterus variegatus
GGATGTACGGTACAGCAGCTTACTGCCCCTAGGGCACGGCTTAGAGGGAAGGTTTTTATTTTTCCAGTTGGGATAGTTCCTTTTGAAATGACCTGGTTCCCCACAGCCATAACATTGACCCCTATAGGAGGGTTGGCTGGGGCTCTCCTTAGGGATCCTGACACTAAGAGCCTGGGTCATAGCACCTGCAAGGGTTTCTGCTTGAGCTTGTAGAGCGGAAGTTAAGGCCCTGGTTTGTTGTTGGTAGCTTCCAACGTCTCTACTGGCAATGACCCCCTTTTCCATAGAACGATCTTTGAGCCTGGCACAGGCAAGCTTGTGGTCTGCAGTCATGCCGTCCCACACTAGCATTTTTACAAACTGGTCCCGGAGATGACCTGGGGGAAACTTTCTCTGTATGCTCTGTTCCACCCTAACTATGAAAGATGGAAGGTCCTCAGAGGGTCGCTGGGTGACCCCAGCCATTGCGGGCTCACTGGGCCCTTCAGCTAACTTTTTCCATGTGGCTAATGCTGTTGCCCTAACCTGGTCCTTGTAGGGGGCTGGGATAGCAGCCTGTTGGATTCCAGTACTAAATTGATCTGCTTTTCCAGACAGCATGCCAAAGCTGATAGGGATGGGTGGGTTGTCTGCTTGATTTATCTCTGCCTGCACATGGCACTCTTCCTTAAAGAAGGCACAGAATTTGATAAACAAATTTGGAGGGAGGACAGCCTTACAGAGCATTTTTCAATCTTGGGTCATGCAGGGTTGGTGTGCTAAGTCCTGGAGGATGGTTTCTGCCCATGGGGAATTGGGCCCATCATCTGTGACAGCCTTTTTCAGCTCTTTAAGGTCATGAGTTTCCAAAGGGTACCAAGCAGCTGGCCTATTTCCACCGGGGGGCAACGCTGACCGGATAGGCCTGAGGGGCCGCTTCCTCCCACGGGCTGCGGATGGCTGGGGGTTCCCAGTGAGCCATAACAGGAAAAGCCTGCAGCTCTGCCGGGGGTGTTTTTAAAGGGGGGCTAGCCTCCTCCACATCTTCAGGTGCCACTTTCTCTCCTTTGGCTAAAGTTTGGTGGGGTGACAGGGTAGGGGCATAGGTATCACTGAGTGGCTCAGGGCCTTGCATTGGCAGCTTTGTTTCCTTGTTTCTCTCCTCATCGAACTGCGCCCAATCCCTTTCTGCCCCTTCCTGATGCTTGGGATGGAAGCAAAGCTTTAGGGCAGAGATGGTTGGGTAGAACCCTAAGGGGGGGGGTCTAGCCTGTGACTAATCTCATTCTTTCTGGCCAGAGTCTGAACCTGGTCCCAAGTCTCATATGAGAACAAGTTGGATGAAGGTGCCCAAGGGGCTACCTGAACCACGTGACGCCAGGCATTGGTGGCCATGGAGTCAGATATTTCTAGGCCTCTGCTTTTTAACATGTACTTTAGAGCCTTGCAAGCTATCTTGTCACTCTTTCCACAGACGCCTCCCATGTTGTCCCATGAGGAAGGGACAAAGGGAGCAACAGGGCAGAGAATTGCAGGGACATCCCCCTGTTATGGTACTCACCCTGACACGCAGGCGGATTACTTCACAGTGACTACCGCGGTTGCGGGGGCCACTCTGTTAGTTGATCACCCTTTGTCGACCTTCTTTCAGGACTGAGCAGCTGGGGGCCTCACTCGCTCACCTGTCACCCACAAGTTTGAAAAATGCCTCACATGGTGCACCACTCTGTCAGGTCGGCCTAGCCTCGGAACAGCCCTAGCCTCGTTCCTTATGGTGGGCAAGCGAATGGCCTGGATTCCTCTTTCCCTCCTGTCCCCTTTGGAAGGAGATGAGGGAAGAGAGCCGTGAAGAGAGGTGAGCACACTGCCGGGCCCAACCAGCCCAGTTAAACGACACTCAGATGTGGCGGGGGTTCTGTCGAGCAGTTCCGTTTATTATCACACAAGCACTTGCTTTTAAAGGCAAATCGGGAAGGGAGGTTTTTTACATAATGTTATCAGCTTAAAGGTCAAGGGCATGCATCCTGTCTCAATGCCTATCTATTGCAACTACACAGTGTTCACGAGCCAATAAGGGCTAAGGCAAGTTTCCCGCAGACACCCCCACCCTACCTCCTCCCAGCGCCGTCTTAGGCTGCCACATTAATACGCCCTGGTGGGCCCATAATGGTGCCACTTGTAATGTCACTTAAGGTGGCGTTAGTTTTGAAGGCCTGACACCAGGTCAATATGGTAAATTCTTTGGGATAAGTAGTAAGGGGAGTAATAGCAGAGGGTGAGAGGTCTGTTTTGAAGCTATTGTGTTAGATACGTCTGTTTTTTTCCCTCTTCTACATTCCCACGTCAAACCAAAAGATAGGAGTTTTAGACAGTATCTATCTTTTGTAATAAAATACTTATCAGAAAAATTCTGCTATTTTTGTATTCCTCATGCTCCCTCAGTAAAGTAAAGCCTTGTGTTTTAGAGAGTAAAACAATGTGTAAGCACTGTTTTCAAGTTGGTGTAGAAGCACCACCCTGATAAATGTACCTCCCTGAGAATGCAATGAAGAAGAAAATGTTTTCTGCTTGACATCACAGCACCCCAAAACACAGCAGGAAAAGATCATATCATGAATGATCAGTGATATTTTGACAGACCTTCCCCAAAATTTCTAGGAGTAGGAGTAAGTGGCTATATTTCTTTGATGTGTTTTTATAGTTAGATATTGACAAAACCAAAAACACATAGCATTTACCCATGGGAAATTAAGGCATATGTCCATGTAAATGTACATGCATGTTTATAACATCTTTATTTGTGATAAATTAAAACAGGGAAGCAACCCACATTTCTATCAGGAAGTGAAAGGATAAAAATCATTTGGTTTTATGGCATTTGCATACAATGAAATACTTCTCAACAGTAAAAAAGGAGCTATTAATACAAAAATCACATGGATGTACCTATAAATAATTATCAATAATGGCAGAACTGAGACAAAAAAGACTAATAAAATTTCAGAAAATGAAAACTAATCTATACTGACAGAAAGAGATCATTGTCTAGAGATGACAAATATCAAGAAAGAGAACAAAGGAAGGATTTCAAAGGATCAGAAGGAAACTTTGGAGCTGATTGATATGTTTCTTATCTTGATTGTAGTGATGGTTTTACAGCTTTACTAATATATCAAAAACTGTGTGATTTTCACTTTAAAGCAGTGTAGTCCATATTATGTTAATCACACTTTTTAGGGCTCGTAGAAAAATGATGTTAAGAGCAACCAAAAAAGAAAAAAAGAAAAAAAAAAAAAAGAAAAAAGCTATTACATTACTCTACGTTCTCCCACTAGTGCTCTTGTGTTCTGTTTATTCCTGATTCTGAATCAGATGATATTTAAAAAATATGGGTATATGATTGGATATGCGGTATTTAAGAGAGAAAATTCAAAAGCCCTCTCATGCTGCCTCAGATCTGCTTCTGATCTGAGTGGAGAGTTGTTGGGAAAATGGAATAGTTTAATCAGGCCCCCTTGCCTTGGGTAAAGTTGGGTGTGGTGCAGCACATTCTTTGTAAACAAACTGTGAATGTGTGTGGAGTTAGTGCACACGCACACCAACATATCTTTTTAGTTTTGTTGCTATTCTTGTGTGTTCTTCAGAGTTGTGTGGAGCAGCAGCCCTGAACTGCTGGCCAGCAGAGAGTTCATTTCTAAAAATAGAACACGTTTACTTTGCTGGCAGCTGCTCAGTTTTTCTTTGGACTTTGCCGGTAGCAGTTGAATTTCTGAGTTTCTCTTTGGACTGCCTAGCTCCTAGATGTGTGTGTGCAAAAACAAAGACTACTGTTTCTTCAACCAAGGCTCCAAGGACCTTTTATTTTCTGGTTACCTAGCTCATAGACCTGCATGTGGAGGGTTTGTGACCCAATCTGGACAAGGGGCTTGAGGGGTCTATAGGCCGCAGACCCAGCCCTAGCTCTACAAGGAGTAAGAGGCAACAACATTTAATGAGATAATGGCCAGATGTGTATGACCAGCATCAGTAATAACAACAAAATATAAATTCCAGATCCCATACAGAAACCTCACATCTTTCCCAAATACCATACAACATATGTTTGTGCTTGGTCCTGAATAAAAAAGACAAGATGAAAGGTGGATCATGGCAACATATTTTTGAAGGCAAAAAAAAGAGAGTCTTTAAGGAGGGAGTGAGTAAGTTGTGAAAAAAATAGTCTAAGTTGTGAAAAAAATAGCTTTCAATTATCTGTTGATTTTTAGTTCCACATCGGCCATTGATGATCTCAGGAAGAAAACAACTTTGAAAGAGGTAAGAGCATGAGCCAGATTGAAGTTATGTATAAAACAGTAGTTAAAAAGTGAAAGAAACCAGTAAAAGCAACACATTGGAGAAATTTGGCCATGAAAGACAGGAGGAAGACAGTGTGATAGCAAGAGAAAAAGAAAGACAAGACAATATTATTTATTATTATTGGTCACTATGCTTTTTAAGATGGGAGAGCTATGAGCCTGTTTAATAGCTAGTGTGAAAGAGCCAGTTAACACAAAGATTTTCTTTCCCACATATTGGAAATAGAACAGTATAACCTTAATTTAAATTTTTAAATTAAAATATTAATTAAAAAACTATGAGTGTCTCATGGTAGAACAATTGCAGATAGAATGTTTCATATTAAGACCTGGTGCTTATAATGTTTGATTTGCGATAACAATTCATTGTAATGTCATTTTAAAACATTTTTTTTCTTCCTTTTTGTCTTTTTTTCATGACCGGCAACGGATTGCAACCCTCAGTGTTGCGCCCGTACCGGACCAGGACCGGCAACGGGATCGCAGCCCTCGGTGTCGCGTCCGCACCTCGCTCAGCCAGTGAGTGGCTGGTCTGTATGTGGGATCCAAACCCTCGGCGGGAGCGCCACTGCGCTCCCAAGCGGCGCACTGTAGCAGTGCACCACCAGGCCGGCTCTAAAACATTTTTTATGAGAGTTTAAATTCATTCACCACTTATAACAATATTAAGATCTTTGTAATAAAAATCATAGTAATATGACTAATAGTTGTTAATATATTTAGTGCTTACCATTTGTTTGATATGTTTGAAAATTTATATATGTATTACCTCATTTAATTTTTCTGACATCTCTCTGAAAGATCCCCATTATAAGTGCCAAAAAATTTAAATATAAAGACATTAAGTAATTTCCTAAGGTACTTTGGGTACAAAGGAGTGGAGATGGAATTTGAAGTCAGGATGTCTCACTTACTACTAACATTTTAAATATTTTTCCTTTCCTCTTATTGTTTTCTGCTCTTTCCTCTAGATAAATTTCAGGATTATGGATTATAAAAAATGTGGTAAGAAACATTGTGAGAATATCTAAATTACCATGAACAGATTGTTGGTAGAGATATAAATGTTAAAGTCACTGCTGCCGGGGACTCAGAATGAAATGAAGTGTGTGCTACTGGAGCATGAAAGAAAGGGGATCCTCGTTATAAAGTGGCACAGAAAGTTTAGCAGAATTATGTCCTGCAGTTAAAGTTCTGCACAATTATACCCTGCAGCTGCATGGAAAGCAAAACTTGTAGATGGTGGACTTGGATATTTAGCTGAGGAAGTTTCTAAGCAGTGTGTTGAAATCTCTTGCTACTTACATTACATGTGAAAGGAAAAAAGTAAGTTGAAGCAAGAATTGTTAAATGAAAAGGAGTCAGGGCTTGATGATTTTGGAAATTCTTTATAATGTTATCAAATTAGAGTCAATATAAGTTAGCACCTAAGGGAATGGGCTTTGGGGTTAAAATGCTAAAATATTTACCCACATTTTCAATTTAACAACTGTGATTTTGGCCAATTAAAAAGCTTTCTTTGTGTCCATGTCTTCATCTATAATGTGGCAATATAAATATCTCATGCTTCACTAAACTTTTGTAAAAATTAGAATAAATAAATATATAACATTTAGAATACTCCTTGAATTGATAAATCTTATCTTAATTATCAAGAACTTAGAAATTTTTATTATCAACAGTTTTAAAAAAGTGCTGCTTATCAACTGTTTTGGAAGATACAAGGGTCTCTTCTATGAGACCAAGACTACCAACAGTTTTAAAAAAGTGCTGCTTATCCACTGTTTTGGAAGATACAAGGGTCTCTTCTATGAGACCAAGACTACATTATGAGCGGAAATTAAGCCTAATGTTTATTATCTGCAATATGCTAGAGTACTATAGTTCATGCTTTACTATCATTTATTTCAATCCTCAAAATTTTCCTGTGAGAAAAGAATATTTACCATTTTGCTAAAAAGAAATGAAATAGTAATTATCTTGCTTAAGATCATATATCTAGGAAATGAATAATAGAGTATCTTTGGGCATCCAGCTTGCAGTTTCTTCTATATCCACCTAATTGTTTTTCCTGACTTTTGATGGTTATGAATTAATATGTTGTTTACAATAAATATATGAAAAGAGAAATTACATGGTAACTGTATAGTGAATTGTTTATTTAATGCTGTCTGAGAGACAGAAATGCTATGGCAAGAAAACAAAAAATACATATATTTTTAAATTTAATTTAATTTTATCAATATACAAGGTGTTTGATTTTTGTGTCCCTTTACCAAATCCTCCTTCCCCAGAAAACAAAAATATTTTGATATTTTAAAAGAGCTGTATACTATTTTCATAAAATCACTGTTCAACCTGAATTTCCAA
>NW_007730039.1:511795-512699 GCF_000696425.1 Galeopterus variegatus
TTAATTTAATTTTATCAATATACAAGGTGTTTGATTTTTGTGTCCCTTTACCAAATCCTCCTTCCCCAGAAAACAAAAATATTTTGATATTTTAAAAGAGCTGTATACTATTTTCATAAAATCACTGTTCAACCTGAATTTCCAAAGTCTCTATGAAGAAAATCTCAAAAGTTCATGCAATTTTAAAAATCTGATCTTTAAAGAAATATTCTAGCTACTATTTTTAATTCCCCGAGTGATTTGACTTCTAAAAAGTAACTTTCAGTTGTGAAGAAATGTTGTCAGGTAATTAAAAAGATGGATCCTCTGTTAAAGTACACAAACAGGGTGATGTTTGCTTCATAGAATGAGTTTGGGAGAATTGCCTGTTTCAATCTTTTGGAATAGTTTGTAGAGAACTGGTGTCAATTCCTCTTTGAATGTTTGGTGGAATTCTGATGTGAACCCATGTGGTCCTGGGCTTTTCTTTGTTGGGAGCCTTCCAATAACAGCTTTAATCTCTTTTATTGTTATTGGTCTGTTCAGATTTTCTGCATCATCTTGGCTCAGTTTTGGTAGTATGTGTGTGTCAAGAAATTTATCCATTTCCTCCAGATTTTCAAATTTGTTGGCATATAGTTGTTTATAGTAGTCTCTAATGATTCCTTGTATTTCAGATTTACCAGTTGTAATATCACCTGCAAAAGAAACAATTAACATAGTTAAAAGACAACCAACAGAGTGGGAGAAAATATTTTCAAAATATACATCTGAAAAAGCATTAATATCCAGAATATACAAGGAACTCAAACAACTTTACAACCAAAAAACAAGAACCCAATTTAAAAATGGGCAAAGGTGCTAAATAGGCATTTTTCTAAGGAAGATATATGAATGGCCTACAGACACATGAAAAAATGCTCAA
>NW_007730039.1:513092-532956 GCF_000696425.1 Galeopterus variegatus
ACCATATGACCCAGCTATCCCACTGTTGGGAATATACCCAGAGGAATGGAAATCATCAAATTGAAGGTATACCTGTTCCCCAGTGTTCATTACAGCACTCTTTACAATAGCTAAGAGTTGGAACCAGCCCAAATGTCCATCATCAGATGAGTGGATATGGAAACTGTGGTATATCTATACAATGTAATATGACTCTGCTATAAAAAAGAATGAAACATTGCCATTTGCAACAACATGGACGGACCTAGGGAGAATTATATTAAGTGAAATGAGTCAGGCATAGAAAGAGAAATATCACATGTTCTCACTTATTTGTGGGAGCTAAAAATAAATAAATAAATACAAAAAACAACTCGGGGGAGGGGGAATAGGGAAGAAGACACAACAATTACAATTACTTGAAGTTGATACGACAAGTGAACGGAGATGAGGTTGTTTGGAGGGAGGGGGAGAGGGAGGGGGCAGGGAGGTTTCGGTAATGGGTCACAATAATCAACCACACTGTATATTGACAAAATAAAATAAAAATGAAAAAAAGTACACAAACAGCATTTTACACACCTTTAGTATTTACACAGTTTTAGTGTTTCTAGACCACCTTCAGATGAACACCTTTAATTTGTGTTCACTATTCCTGAAGGGTTGACTAATTCACACATTTAAATTCTTTTTTTTTTTGTCTTTTTCCGTGTCTGGCAACAGATCGCAACCCTCAGTGTTGCCCCCGTACCGGACCGGAGACCAGCAACGGGATTGCAACCGCGCCTTGCTCAGCCAGTGAGCAGGAACCGGTCTGTATGTGGGATCCGAACCCTCGGGCGGGAGCGCCGCCGCGCTTCCCAAGTGGCGCACTTCTCCAGTGCACCACCGGGCCGGCCACACACATTTAAATTCTGAAGCTGAAATTTATGGACCAAACCCTAGACCATTGTGAAGTTGCATTTTGACTTTTTTCATGAGCCACTAAGAAGCCTTTCTTGCTGAACTTTCTTCATTCTTTATCTGCTCAAAATGAATTTAATCAAATAGGAGTTATAAACAATGCAATCTTTTTGAGATAGGAGTCTATGTCTATTTTACCCTTCAAACCAACTACCCAAAACAGGGTCTACCAATTAGTAGGTGAATCAAAATATCTATAGAAAAAGAATCATTGACTTTTTTCCCAGGCAAATACTAAATTATAACAACATGAAAATTTTCAGCTAAAATAATTAAGATAAAATAACCACAAAATAGTAATAACATATAGTCAGTGAATGAAATGTACAATTCCACTTTAGCAATTGCTTGGTAAGGAGTTGGACTACTCTAGAGTGGTGATTGAGCACTTCCCCATATAGTGAGTTGTATTTTACTTGTGGTAGTGATATTCATTTAGGATCAAATAATACAGAACTGATTTCACCGGATTTTTACCTCATCTTCGGATGAAGGAAGTTTCGTGGCTTTCTTACTGAAGTCTTATAAATCTTTCCTGTAAATTTTTTGAAAACAAAACAAAAGCTTGATACACGATTCAGTAATGCACTTTTTTATTTATTTATTTTTAAAATTTTTTTTTCCTTTTTGTCTTTTTTCGTATCCGGCAACGGATCACAACCCTCAGTGTCGCCCCCGTACTGGACCGGGACCAGCAACGGGATCGCAACCCTCGGTGTTGCTCCCGCGCCTCGCTCAGCCAGTGAGCGGGAACTGGTCTGTATGTGGGATCTGAACCCTTGGCGGGAGCGCCACTGCGCTTCCCAGGTGGCGCACTTTGCACGGCCCAGTAATGCACTTTTTTAAACTTGATTTTTCTTGCCCAATATTACAAATATTGCCTTCAGTATAGTGTGTAGTTTTTTTATTTGATACAGGTATGAAGACAGATCAAATAAATTTTATACCATAACCTTTTCTTGGAAATGGTTAGAGATTTGTTTTACTTGCTGTAAAAGTTAGTGTACCCAAAAGAGGATTTTAAAAAGAAAGAGAAAAACTTTTAACCTATTATAACAGTACTACTGTTAACTGGTTTCCCAGGAAAACAAGGGCTGAGGAATCATTCCTAAGTTTGTACAAATGTAGGAAGCTTCTCTTCTTTACCAGAAAAAAGTAAAACAAGGAGGTCATGGACCTTCCTATAGAGCTATATGTTAAGGCTCCACCTGTTTATGCATAGTTTGACCTTAAACTTTCAGAGCCTTTTCAAGGCTTATTTTCTCCCAAAAGATTTCATCACAATTTTTTGAATTATTCCCACCGTGCTATTTTTTAACTGTTTTAACTTTACATTTATTTATAAAAAATGATTCTGCAACAAATCTAGTTGTAGTAAAATAAAGGGAGTTATTTCCACGATTTCGTTAACTCATTGCAAAAAACTTCAAAGTATAATATCATTTCTCTAGATTAAAACAACTTCAGAAATTCCAAGGATAAACAATTCCAAGAATTAAAAAAAAAGAAAATTTGTTTACTTCTTTATGACATTATTTATTTTAGACATTGTAAGGTAGTACCGCTATGGAACACCATTTAAGTCCTGATATTTACAATGTTCTCATATTAAACAAACCAATAGGCAAACTATTTAAGGCTTAAGACAACAATAAAACACATGCCAATTATCAGCTTAATGTAGTGCATATAGTCATTTCAAAGATTATTATTACAAAAATACTCGTATATGTTTTAAATTATAAAATTTTAAAAAATGAGTTAAAATAAAATTTAAAGCTTAATTTTCAAGGCATGGAATAATTTCTCTTATCAATATTGAACCAAAGATCTATCCCACAAAAAATACAAAAATCTTACAGGGAAATTTAAAAACTATGCTCTTCACATATTCTTGGCATGTTAATAGCTGTAATCCCAAGAGACTTGACCAGTGTGCACAATAGCCCCACCACAAAATATTTACTAATGAGAAATATTGAATCGCAGTAATGTCTTTCAGAAAATATAGACAATTCCATGAACACTCTATATTTTCCCTCTGAGATAATCATTTGTTTCATTAACAGTAGTCCTTTCTAATGTTCCAGGGATCATTTCCCCAAGGCCAGGCACACTTTCAAATACTATTGCTAAAATATATCAGCTACTTAATGCCACTGCAAATCAGGTTAGTCTATCTAAGGCATTTACTTCATTCTGAAGATTTGAGGTACTGATCAATTTCAAGATCAGTTAACATTTCTCAGAAAATGTTGTATGTCTTTTAAAAAATCATTAAACTTGTAATTAAAGAAGAAATATGGGGTTTTACTTGGTAAGATATATCTAAATATTCCTTTATGATTTATTTTTTTCCTCAATGTTTTAAACACCTTATTTTATCTGTGCATCTGTGTATTACAAAAACATTCTAGGAAAAATAAATAATGGAATCTTGTTTAATTATGAAAAAGGACTAAATTTATGCTTTATTAAAATAGAAGAAAACAGAAAATATCAGGCCCTTGTTCTGTCTGGAAAGCTACAGAATACTAAAGAAGACAGTATTAAGAAAACAATAGTTGTGTATTTAAAAACCGCTGTGGAGGGAGGTTAGTGAGAAAGTGGTTAATGGACACAAAGAATGATTACATTTTGTAATGATGCATATGCTATTTATCCTGATTTGATCATCACATATTGTACATCGGTATTGATAATCAACTCTGTACCCCACAAATATGTATAATTATGTTTCAATAAAAAAAGAAAAAAATGTTACAATAAATTACAAATATACAAAGCATTTCAATTCAGAAACTGGGGTTATGTACTCATTTACCATTTTGAGTTGTTAGAAGTGCTGTTTCATTTAGACAAATTTAATGGTGATCTCAGCTTCATGTTGTATTCCAAATACTGATGGTGTAATTGCATTAATCTGTAGCCATTTTTATGAGAAATCATACTTGTAAGACAGCAAGCTAGAATGAGAGGTAAAGTCTTTTTCATGAGAAAAAGGTCAAAGTTGACCTGCTTAATGGGACTTGAAAACACCCTTTGGTCTCATCATGACATAGCCAACTAAATTTGTATACCTAATTGAATGACATTAAATTATCAAAGTATCATGCAATAAGTAAAATAGTACACTCTTTAGACCTATGTAGTAATAATGGCAATTCAATAACAGTTTACAAGTTTTTATTTAATCAATATAAATTTGTGGTAGTCAATGCAACATCACTGCTGATGAATCTTCCTGCTTACAGGATATATGCAATGTAATCTGTATACTCTTTCAGATATAGAAATACCGATGAGGATATTCAGAAGTACATTCTATGACACTATAAATCCCTAGATCTCCAAACTTCTATTAAATTCAAATATATGCAACCAAGGTCGAAAATGTGCAACAGTAGGTATCAAAAATTCAAGAAACTAACAAATTTTGGGGTAGTCTTATTCATATTTTACAAGGGTGGCACACTTTTGACTTTATTACTCTGGGACCAGCCATTCATCCTAGTGTTGCTTTCTGCCACTGTCAGTATCAGAATTCTGAAAGGCAGTAGCGGTTAAGACATTTTAGGATATGCAAAATATTGTAAGTCTATTATAAAATCTCGATACTTTCATTAACTTGCATTTAAAAAAATGATGAAGTATTTTGGAGACGCAGGAAGTTTAGAATTGTTTCAAAAATGGGCCGACCCCGTGGCGCACTCGGGAGAGTGCTGCGCTGGGAGCACAGCGATGCTCCCGCCGTGGGTTCGGATCCTATATAGGAACAGTTGGTGCGCTCACTGGCTGAGCGCGGTGCAGGCGACACCAAGCCAAGGGTTGCAATCCCCTTACCAGTCACGAAAATGACATAAAAAAAAAAAAAAAAAAAATTGTTCCAAAAATGCTGGTAGGCACGATAATTCATTTGAATCCTTTTATAAGTTTTTCTAAATATACCAGGAATAATGATGCTGTAATTTGTACTAGTGATAATGAGAATGAAAGTGAAGCAGGTTTTGCAATAGTCGTGAGAGGGAAGTGACTGCAATCATCGTCACGTCTGTTACCTATTACTCTGGGACTTTCATGGGCATGGACAGCTCTAGGTAACCAGAATATTACTTTCATTATGCTGTTAAGGACATTGCATTGGTTTGAGAACTCACAATATGCAAAATAGACATGAGATGTCACCAAAGTACATATCTTTAACGTAGTATTAAAGCACAGAATTCTTTAAATGAGCATCTTGTATCAGAATAGATCAATAGACTGTGGGTTTTCAGTTCTTTACCTCCAGAGGAGAAATCTATTATAAATATTATTTTAATTATAAAAAAGAAGTATGCAAGTTTTTTCTGTATTAAACTAAAAAATGAATTATAAAATAATTTATCTAATATTTACCTGGCCCCAATATTTGAAAAAAAAAATCATTCTGCTCAGATCCAATGTAACATTACGAATACTTGTTTTTACAACATATGTTCCTGCAATTGCTAATGTTTGACATGCTATTGCTGAGAATGACCTGTACCAAAAAAAATTTTTTGTGTAATTCTACTGTTGGTCAAAATACTTTGCTCTAAGTAAGATACAGTGTTTGAGTTCATAATAGTTAAATTAGTATTTTTATGACTGGATCAGTATAACCAACAGTAAGTGACTAGTTCCCACTGTGACTATGTAGTTTTGGAGAAGATGAGCAGTCATAAACAGAACTATTTTGATGGATGGGAATTGAGATGAATGCTGGAAGGATTATTTCACTATTTCAAGCTGTATTTGTTCAGAATTTTTTTTAGCCCAGCTTAAACAATATGACTATACCTGTGTGCATAGTAAGAAATGGAGGTCCAGTGAAGTTGAATCATGGTTCAAGAAGAAATATAAAAAAGGAATAAATTAGCAGGACCATGGAGACTACAGAAAAGCACCAAAATCATAAGCATATATTACATTTATTTATTTATTTTTGTATATTTACTAAATTTCTCTCTCTCACTCTTGTGTGTGTGTATGTATGTTGGTATATGTGTATACATACATATATATATATATATATATATATATATAGCAGATGGCATGGTATAAAATGTACTACAATGAGTAGAAACATGATTTATATAATCAAAGATTAGAAAGTCAAACTAGTCTCTTATTTATCTTTATTGCATACTAAAAATTAGTAGATGATTCTATTTCAATTATTTCCTGTCTAAACTCTTTCTGCCTAATCCTGCAAAATAAAATGCCTATGATGAAGAATATGATTTGCATAGTATGACTACTGGTGGAAAAAAACGGCATGTCGGTGATTAGCAATTAGTAAGATTTATGCAAAATATTTTTTCCTTAATTTATCTTATTGTAAATATTCTGCTTCAGTGAAACAGAACAGTAATACAACTGAGAACACAGATGCGTTTTATGGATTGTATTGTTATTGTTGAGATTATAGCTATACCGATAGAGAACCCTTTGATGCTCATACTTTGATTCTTCGAGAGAAACTGAAGATATGACTTGTGAAAATCGCACCAGAGTCACTGAATTTATTCTTCTTGGTTTCACGAACAATCCTGAGATGCAAATTTCCCTCTTCATTTTGTTCCTGGCCATCTATGCAGTCACTTTGTTGGGCAACTTTCTTATTGTCATGGTTACCAGTGTGGATCCTGCTCTTCAAACACCCATGTACTTCTTTCTCCGAAACCTATCACTTCTTGAAGTCTGTTTCACCTTGGTGATGGTGCCAAAGATGCTGGTAGATCTAGTGTCCCCAAGGAAAATCATCTCTTTCATAGGATGTGGTACCCAGATGTACTTCTTCTTTTTCTTTGGCAGCTCAGAATGTTTTCTTCTCTCTATGATGGCTTATGATCGCTTTGTGGCCATCTGTAACCCTCTCCGTTATTCGGTCATAATGAACAGGTCAGTAGAAACATGATTTATATAATCAAAGATTAGAAAGTCAAACTAGTCTCTTATTTATCTTTATTGCATACTAAAAATTAGTAGATGATTCTATTTCAATTATTTCCTGTCTAAACTCTTTCTGCCTAATCCTGCAAAATAAAATGCCTATGATGAAGAATATGATTTGCATATTATGACTACTGGTGGAAAAAAACTGCATGTCGGTGATTAGCAATTAGTAAGATTTATGCAAAATATTTTTTTTCCTTAATTTATCTTATTGTAAATATTCTGCTTCAGTGAAACAGAACAGTAATACAACTGAGAACACAGATGCGTTTTATGGATTGTATTGTTATTGTTGAGATTATAGCTATACCGATAGAGAACCCTTTGATGCTCATACTTTGATTCTTCGAGAGAAACTGAAGATATGACTTGTGAAAATCGCACCAGAGTCACTGAATTTATTCTTCTTGGTTTCACGAACAATCCTGAGATGCAAATTTCCCTCTTCATTTTGTTCCTGGCCATCTATGCAGTCACTTTGTTGGGCAACTTTCTTATTGTCATGGTTACCAGTGTGGATCCTGCTCTTCAAACACCCATGTACTTCTTTCTCCGAAACCTATCACTTCTTGAAGTCTGTTTCACCTTGGTGATGGTGCCAAAGATGCTGGTAGATCTAGTGTCCCCAAGGAAAATCATCTCTTTCATAGGATGTGGTACCCAGATGTACTTCTTCTTTTTCTTTGGCAGCTCAGAATGTTTTCTTCTCTCTATGATGGCTTATGATCGCTTTGTGGCCATCTGTAACCCTCTCCGTTATTCGGTCATAATGAACAGGTCGCTGTGCTTGTGGATGGCTGTAGGCTCTTGGATGTCTGGTGTTCCTGTGTCTATGCTACAGACAGCTTGGATGATGGCCCTTCCTTTCTGTGGACCAAACACTGTAGACCATTTTTTCTGTGATGGTCCTCCAGTGTTGAAACTAGTCAGTGAGGATACAACGATGTATGAAATGCAAGCAGTTGCCTCCACATTACTTTTTATCATGTTTCCCTTTTCCCTCATTTTGGTTTCCTACACACGCATTATCACAGCCATTCTGAGGCTGCCTTCTGCTACTGGTCGCCAGAAGGCATTTTCTACTTGTGCATCACACCTCATTGTGGTATGCCTCTTCTATGGAACAGCCAGCCTGACCTACCTACGTCCTAAATCCAACCAGTCTCCTGAGAGCAAGAAGCTAGTGTCATTGTCCTACACTGTCATCACGCCTATGTTAAACCCCATCATCTATAGCTTGAGGAACAATGAAGTAAAAGGGGCAGTCAAGAGGACAATCTACAAGACTCGAAAAGTCTTGTAGAAATTTGATGTGTTTTGAGTTCTATTGTGTATAGTGTTTCTAAACAAAGTAGGGCAGCAGAAACCACTAACAAAAGCTTAAATGGAAGGATAGAAGGGTTGCTCTTATTTCACCAGTGTCACTTATTGTGGTGGGTGCATCTCAGTGTATCACTCAGTATCCTACCAAGAAAAAAATAGTAGTCTTAAATTGGGATAATTGACAAAATCTTTATGAGAGAATTATTTAAAACTTGTGGACAAGATTACCACACAAGTCATCCAATGGAAGTTTTGTAGCCTGAAGAGGCAAGTAGAAGTACTAATTCGGACCTGGAGAATGTTACAACTATGAGAAAAAGTCACCTAATAGGAGCTCTGTCCTAGTCTTATTCTGTTTTACTCTCTCAAATCTATTACTGGCTTCTGTTCTTGGCCAAACTAAACTAAAGACCGAGGGCAATGACATTCATTGATGTAGTATACAAGGCTGGCCTTCTGGGTCACAGAGCAGGATGTAAAAGTGTAAGAAAAGTTAAGAAGGGTAAATTTAAATATGCACCACAAAGCACTGTATATTCTGCAGCCAATGTGATGGAAAGATGAATCTTGTAATATGTTTTAAATGACTTTCTAAAAAATGTACTAAAAGGTGGAGATTTATGGGTGCCAAGAATTCATGACATAAATTCTTTACATGGGTCTCATGTTTAAATGAATTATTTAGTAAAATCAGTTTAGCAAAATATTTGATGATACAATTTAGCCACTGACTTTTCTGGTCATTTGCTAAATAAGTCACTAAGTATTTAGCAATCAGCTATTCTTAGAATTTATTTATTTATATTATTTATTTATTTTATTTTATTTTTTTGGCTTTTGAAATACCAGTTTATTTATTTATCTTTAATTTAATCTAATTTTATCAATATATAATGTGGTTGATTGCTGTGGCACATTACTGAAACCTCCCTCCCATCACCCTCTTCCCCCTACCTCCGAACAACATCATATCTGTTTGCTTGTCGTATCAAATTCAAGGAAATGTAATTGTTTTGCCTTCTTCCCTCCCCAACCCAGTTCATTTGTGTATTTATTTATTTATTTTTAGCTCCCACAAATAAGTGCAAACATGTGATATTTCTCTTTCTGTGCCTGACTCGTTTCACTTAATAGAATTCTCTCTAGGTCCATCCATCTTGTTGCAAATGGCAGTATTTCATTCTTTCTTACAGCAGAGTAGTATTACATTGTATAGATATACCACATTTTCTGTGTCCACTCATCTGATGATGGACATTTTGGGCTGGTTCCAACTCTTAGCTGTTGTAAATAATGCTGCAATGAACATTGGAGAAAGGTATTCCTTCGACTTGATTGATGATTTCCATTCCTCTGGGTATATTCCCAGCAGTGGAATAGCTTGGTCCTATGGTAGGTCTATCTGCAATTGCTTGAGGAAACTCCATACCATTTTCCATAGAAGCTGCACCATTTTGCAGTCCCACCAACAATGTATGAGAGTTCCTTTTTCTCTGCAACCTCGCCAGCATTTATCATCCACAGTATTTTGGATATTAGCCATCCTAACCTGCACCATTTTGCAGTCCCACCAACAATGTATGAGAGTTCCTTTATCTCCACAACCTCACCAGCATTTATTGTTCAGTCTTTTGGATTTTAGCCATCCTAACTGGGGTGAGATGGTATCTCAGTGTAGTTTTGATTTGCATTTCCCTTATGCTGAGTGATGTTGAGCATTTTTTCATATGTCTGTTGTCCATTTGTATATCTTCCTTAGAGAAATGCTTGTTTAGCTCTTTTGCCCATTTTTTAATTGGGTTCTTGTTTTTTGGTTGTAAAGTTGTTTGAGTTCCTTGTATATTCTGGATATTAATCCTTTGTCAGATGTATATTTTGCAAATATTTTCTCCCACTCTGTTGGTTGTCTTTTAACTCTGTTAATTGTTTCTTTTGCTGTGCAGGAGCTTTTCAGTTTTATATAATCCCATTTGTTTATTTTTCCTTTGGTTGCCTGTGCTTTTGGTGTCATATTAATGAAGTCTGTGCCCAGTCCTACTTCCTGGACAGTTTCTCTTAAGTCTTCTTAAGAAGTTTTATTTTTTCAGGATGCATATTTAATTCTTTAATCTATTTTGAGTTGATTTTGGTATATGTTGAGAGGTATGAGTCTAGTTTTATTTTGCTGCATATGGATATCCAGTTATCCCAGCACCGTTTGCTGAAGAGACAGTCTCCTCCCCAGTGTATAGGCTTGGTGCCTTTGTCAAAGATCAGATGACTATAGGTGTGTGGGTTGATTTCTAGATTCTCTATTCTACTCCATTGATCAGTGCATCTGTTTTTATGCCAGTATCATGCTGTTTTGGTTATTATAGCTTTGTAGTATAGTTTAAAGTCAGGTAGTGTTATGCTTCCAGCTTTATTTATTTTGCTCAGAATTGCTTTGTCTATGTGTGGTCTTTTATTATTCCATATAAATGTCTGGGTAATTTTATCCATTTCTGAGAAAAATGTCATTGGACTTTTGATGGATATTGCAATGAATTTGTATTTCACTTTGGGTAGTATGGACATTTTCCTAATGTTGATTCTTCCAATCCAGGAGCATGGGATATTTTTCCATCTTCTTGTGTCCTCTTTAATTTCTCTCAACAGTGGTTTGTATTTCTCATTATAGAGTTTTTTCACATGCTTGGTTAACTCTATTCCTAAGTATTTTATTTTTTTGGTGGCTATTGTAAATGGGCCAACTTTCTTGATTTCTCTTTCTGCATATTCACTATTGGAGAATAGAAATGCTCCTGATTATTGTGTGTTGATTTTGTATCCTGCAACTTTGCTGAAATCATTTATCAACTCCAAGAGTTTTTTTGTAGAGGCTTTAAGGTGTTCGATATATAGGATCATGTTGCAAACAGGGACAGTTTGATTTCATCTTTTCCAATCTATATGCCCTTTATTTTCTTCTCTTCTCTGATTGCTCTGGCTAGTACTTCCAACACTATGTTGAATAGGAGTGGTGAGAGTGGGCATCCTTGTCTATTCCAGTTCTTAAGGGAAAAGCTTACACCTTTTCCCTATTTAGGATTATATTGGCAGTGGGTTTACCATATATGGCTTTAATTATGTTGAGATACGTTCCATGTATATCTAACTTGTAGAGAGTCTTTATCATGAACGAGTGTTGGATTTTATCAAATGCTTTTTCAGCCTCTATAAAGATGATCATATGGTCCTTGTGTTTGATTTAATCGATGTGGTGTATCACATTTATTGAATTACATATGTGGAACCAACCTTGCATCCCTAGGATGAATACCACTTGATTATGCTGTATAATTTTGCATATTTGTTTCTTTATTCTGTTAGCTAGTATTTTACTGAGGATTTTTGCATCTATATTCATCAAGGATATTGACTTGTAATTTTCCTTTTTTTGTTGTATCTTTACCTGGTTTTGGTATCAGGGTGGTGTTTGCTTCATTGTATGAGTTTGGGAGAATTGCCTCTGTTTCAATCTTTTGTAATAATTTGTAGAGAATTGGTGTCAATTCCTCTTTGAAATTTTGGTAAAATTCTCTGTGAACCCATCTGGTCCTGGGCTTTTCTTTGTTGAGAGCTTTCTGCTAAAAGCTTCCATCTCTTTTATTGTAGTTGGAATGTTCAGATTTTCTACATCTTCTTGGCTTAGTTTTGGTAGTTTGTGTTTGTCCAGAAATTTATCCATTTCCTCCAGATTTTCAAATTTGTTGGCATATAGTTGTTTATAGTAGTCACTAAAAATTTCTTGTATTTCTGAGGTATCAGATGTAAAATCACCTCTTTCATTTCTAATTTTTGTTATTTGTGTCTTCTCTGTTTTTAGTTAGCTGCACTCATGGTTTGTCAATTTTATTTATCTTTTCAAAAAACCAACTTTATAATTCATTGATTTTTTTTTTTTTTTTTGGTTTCAATTTCATTAAGTTCTGCTCTGGTCTTAATGATTTCTTTCCATCCTCTATCTTTGGGTTTGGATTGTTCTTGTTTTTCTAGTTCTTTTAGGTGAAGTGTTAGGTTGTTTACTACCCTCTTTCCATTTTTCAAAAGTGAGCATTTAATGTGATAAATTTCCCCCTTAGTGCTGCTTTTGCCATATCCCACAGGTTTTGGTATGATGTATCATTGTTTTCATTAGTTTCAATAACTGCTTTGATTTCCCATTTGATTTTTCATGGACCCTTATGTCATTAAGTAGAATGCTGTTTCATTTCCATGTGTTTGTATAGTTTCCAGAATTTTGCTTGCTATTGATTTCTAATTTTAATCCATTATGATCTGAAAAAACACATGGGATAATTCCAATTTTTTTGAATTTGTTGGAACTTGCTTTGTGACCTAACATGTGATCTTTCATGGAGAATGATCCATGTGCTGATGAGACTAATGAATATTCTGATGTTGTTGGATGGAATGTTCTGTAGATATCTTCCAAGTCCAATTGGTCTAGGTTGTTGTTTAGATCTTGTTTCTCTGCTGATTCTATGTCTAGGTGATGTGTCCAATATTGATAGTGGGGTATTCAGGTCCCTTGCTATTATGGTATTATTGTTTATCTCCTTCCTTAGGTCTAATAGAGTTTGCTTTATAAATCTGGCTGCTCTGAAGTTGGGTGCATATATATTTATGATTGTTATGTCTTCTTGATGGATGAATCATTTTATCATTATGTAGTGGCCCTCTTTATCTCCTTTTATGGTTTTTAGTTTAAAGTCTATTTTATCAGATATAAGAAAAGCTTCTCCAGCTCATTTTTCATTTCTATTTGCATGGTATATCTTTTTCCATCCTTTTACTCTTAGTCTATGTGTGTCTTTACAGGTGAGGTGAGTTTCTTGAAGGCAGCATACAGTTGGGTCCATCTTTTTAATCCAGTCAGTCAGTCTGTGTCTTTTGAGTGAGGAATTTAATCATTTTACAATCAGAGTTGTTATTGAAAAGTGTTGATGTACTCCTAGCATTTTATTTGATTTTTGTTTGGATGTCTTAAGTGTCTTTTGTTCCTTTCTTTCTGATTTACTGTTTGTCTTTTTTATTTGTTGGTTTCTTGTGTTGTAGATAAACTTTTTCTTTTTTCTCTTTGTTGTTAGCATTATTATTTTACTAGTGGGTTTTGGCTTTTCTAGTGGTGGTTATTTTTCAGGAACCAAACTCAGTACTCCCTTGTGAGTTTCTTGTAAGGGTCGTCATGTGGTAGTGATTTCCCACAGTTTTTGTTTGTCTGACAAATATACTGTTCGCCCTTCATTTTGGAAGCATAGCCTTGCTGGATAAAGTATTCTTGGCTGGCAATCTCTGTCTTTTAGCATTTTGAATATATCATCCCATTCCTTTCTGGCTTTTAGGGTTCGTGATGAAAAGTCTGATGTTAGTCTGATTGGGGCTTCCTGATATGTGACTTGATGCTTGTCTCTCAGAGCTTTTAAGATTGTCTCTTTAACTTTGAGTTTTGCCCATTTGACTATAACATGTCTTGGAGAAGACCTTTTTGGGTTGAATACGTTTGGGGGTCTTTGAGCTTCCTGCATCTAAAGACATGTGTCTTTCCCTATACATTGGTGCGGTCCATGCCATGGCAGTATCCTAAAGGAGCCAGCTTGGGCTGCCCTCTCCGAGTTGGCACGATGGCTGGAGGGAGAGCTGTTGGCAAGTCCACAGCTACTAGCAGTTGCTTTCACTTTAAGGATCTCTGCCTTGGCATAGTGGTACTGCTTTTACTCTCTCTTTCAATATTTTGGTTAGTGTGGCAGTTCTCTGAATTCCCAAAAGATTATAAAAATAACACAAATAATTATGCGGTCATTGAACTAAACATTCCCACAGAGGATCTGAGTAAATTGGACAATTCAAAATTATCCCCTTATGATAAATTGACCACACCAACATATGTTCCAAAAGCACCGCTCATGACTAAATATGAGCTGCAGTCTAATGTAAGTTGGCAAACATCATTTACTGGAGATTATATTAATGGCACAAGAATGGTTGGTATTAATGGGAAATTATATGATTGGGATAAAAATATATGCTGTAAAATTATTAAACCTGCAAAATTAGATCTTACAAAAATAAGAGAGTACACCTAGTTTTGTGAGGGATGTTGCTGTGCACAAGGACACTTTAACATTTAGATCAAGATTACAGGGCCACAGTGAATACATATCCTCAAAACGTGCATGATAATGCTGCTCAAATATCCATTGTTCCTTTTCATCCCATTAGAACATAAAATCATTAGACCCCCATTAGAATTTAAATGTTAGCATTTTTCCTTTTAGCAAATTTGTTCTTACAGTTAACAATAAACATAGGTCATATGATAGTACTGTCTATCACTTTATAAGCAATAGCCACCACCCTGTTAATAGGGTAGATATTAACCATAGCTTGCCAGCCAGAAAAGGTCACAGGTTAAGTTCAGGACAATGAGAAGATAGTCCCGATCTGATAACCTGATACCAAAAGGAAGAAGCACAAGCTAATCACCTGAGATGTGCTAATGAAGGGGGAAAAAATATCTGGCTTCCCCTGTCCTTTTAAAATTATTAATTCAAGCTTGCTGATGTAATAAAAATATTACCCAAAAACCCCCTGCAGAGAAAAACCTGAATAAAAAGAATTGTCTCATGCTCTACTGGGCTCCAGCTGCAACACGCTGAAAGCCCGCAGAGAGAGAACGTGCGTATTGATGCATTGAGGTCTCTGTCTGTGTTTGTTATTTTCGCTGGCTTCTTCATCAGTCTTTCAAGGACCCCGAAACTCGACTGGAGCTGGTCTCCAGCAATACTTGGGAAGTTTTCTGCCACTATTTTGTTGAATATGTTTTCAATGCAATCTCCTTTTTCCTCCCCTTCTGGAATACCCATGACTCAGACATTTGAGTATTTAAGGTTGTCTATATGTCTCTTAGATTTTCTTCAATGTTTTTAATTCTTTTTTCTTCTTTTTGGTGCCTGTGCTATTTCAACAAGCCCATCTTCAAGGTCAGAAATTCTCTCTTCTGCTTCTGCAAGTCTGCTGGTTAAACTCTCTGTTGTGATTTTTATTTCATTGAATTAATTATTCAGCTTGGCAAGCTCTGCTACATTCTTCTTCAGGGCATTGATTTCCTTGCACATTTCTTCTTTTGGGCCCTGTATACTTTTCCTCTTTTCATTGTGCTGTCTAGCTGAATTTTCTTGTATCTCATTTAGTTTCCTTAGAATTATCACTCAAAATTCCTTGTCAGATATTTCTAGGGCTTCTTGTTCTGTAGGATCTAGAGCTTGAGAGTTATTACCCTTTGGTGGTGTACTTTCCTGATTTTTCATGTTTCTGGTATCTTTCCTTTGGTGTTTAGAAATTGTGGCAAGCGATTTCATGGTCCACTGACTTGACACTATTGTCTGCCTAAGATCCTTCTGGGACTGCCAATTTGGCATGGCTACCTCAGTGCCTGCTTGGTCACACTGGTGCCTCAGGGCGCATGGTCACTGTGGGTCTTGGGCCTCTCCAGGGGGCACTTCTCTGGTCAGTGCCCACACTCCTGGGTTTGGGGGGTTGAAATGCTAATCTAGAAGCACTGCAGCATGGACCCAAGGGCCGCCCCAAGGCCCAGCAAAAGCCACTGAAACATGAGCATAAACACACCCTGCAGCAGCACCAGGAAATGCCAAAGTAGAATGCTATTCTTAGAATGTAAACAAACATTTGCTTGACATGGTAGCAAAGCATAAGAGTAATGATAATAACAAACATACTTTTTTGAGGCATTGCCTTTATCACATGCCCTTGCAACAATTCAAGAGATAGATCTTATTATATCTTTATTTTTCCAATATGACAAATTAGGATAAGAAAATGTAAGCAGCTTCACAAGACAAAGAGTTATTGAGAAGTGGCCAACATAACTTGAATTCAGACACTCCTGAATGTGAAATTGAATATGTTAACCTCTTAAATAACCTCTAGTCACATTTTTACCATAGTGAATTCACCTCTTACAAAGGAGTTTGGTGCTGGGTTCCTATTACATAGCCATGTGGGCAGGGCTGTGGAACGTGCACTGGGTGGCTCAAGGCAGTGGAAGTCACGTGGGGCAGGGCTACAAGGCTGCTTCACGTGGCTCAAGGCTCCTTCAGTGGAAGGCATGTGGGGCAGGGCTATAGAGGTTGCCACTTGTTGGCTCAAGGCTACCACAGAAGAAGCCACAAGGGTTGGGGCTTTGGGGACTGCCTCCAGGTGGCTAAATATTCCTGTGGCAGAAGACACATGTGGTGGGTTCCAGTGGTTCTTGCCAGGTGGCTCAAGTGTCCCACAGTGGAAGTGGTGTGGGGCAGAGCTTCTGGAGGTTGCAGCTATGTAGCACAGTACTCTGATGTCTGAGGCCAGGGGCTGTGCATTGTCTAGGACCAGGTGTGCCCCATATGCAGCTCCAGAGGCTGGGTCCACAGCTATAGGAGGCATGGGTTATGCAGTGGAATGCACTGGTGGCTGCTGTGGAGAGCAAGAAGAACACCTATGGGAGCAGTTGGGCCCCAGCCATGGGGTCAGAAGGTGGTAATGGTGACCTTGGCAGTGGTGAGGGGCAGGCTGTGGCAGGAGCAATAAGGGATTACTACTGGGAAGTGCTTATGGCCAAATAGACTCTTATCACAAGAGAAAATTCCTTCTGCACTGATCCAAGCTGTTCACTCTTTGCTCTGGATCCTTTCTGTGGGAGGGTTGTGCGCTGGGTACCACTAGTTTGCCATCTTAACCAGAACCCCTGCCCTTCACCGTTTACACTACTGGAGCCCAGTGCTGCCTGTCCATAGGCCTGGGAGACCCACACCATGTAGCCACAGTTGCTGAGTCTACCCAGAACAATTGCATCTACCTGAAACTACTGTGACTATAGAGCCTACCTGGAACAAAAACTAGAATATCCCACTGAATAGGCAACAGAAAGCAAATCTGCAGGAGGGATTCTCTTTCCTCTAAAGCATCTTGAGTAACTTAAGAAGTAACTGCTCCACCAGAAGACCAGACACTAATGTAGGGATACTAAAAATATGAAAACAACAACAACAACAAGAAAATATGACATCCCCAAAGAAATACATGACTCTCAAACACCAGATCCCAAACTACAAGAAACCCTTGAAATGTCTGAAAAAGAATGCTGAGCAACAATCTTAAGGAGAATCAGTGAGATACTAGAATAGTCACATAGACAAAACAATAAAATGAGAAAAATAATCCAAGGCATAAAGAAAGAAATCTACAATGAGATAAATGTCATAAAAAAGGATGTAACAGAACTCTTGGAACCAAAGGACTCATTAATGAAATAAAAACTACATTTGAGAGCTTAAGTAGCAGAAGAACAAGCAGAGGAAAGAACACTGACCTCAAAGATAGTGTTTTTGAAATAAACTAAGCAAACAAAAAATAAAATAAAAAAGAATTAAAAAAACAAAGAACATCTTTGAGAGCAATCAGACAAATCAAGTGCACAATAATCCGAATCACATGTGTTCTGGAAGAAGTGGATAAAGGAAAGGACAGTGAAAACCTACTCAACAAAATGATAGCAGAAAACTTCTCACTTATCAGTAGAGAAACAAACTTCAGATTCAAGATGCTCAAAGATCCCCATACAGATTCAATCCCAAAAGGTCATTTCTGAGACACATTGTAGTCCAACTGGCAAAAGTCAAAGACAAAGAGAGAATTCTAAAAACAGCAAGAGAAAAATGTCAAGTTACTTATAAGGGAGTCCTCATCAGAATCACAGCAGACTTCTGAGGAGAATCATAAGGGCCAGAAGAGAACGGGACAATATATTTAAAGCTCTAACAGAAAAAAACCTGCCAGAAAAGATTGCTATACACACCAAGGCTATCACTCAGATATGAAGGAGAAATAGTGTATTTCCCAGACAAGCAAAAACTGGGAATTCAGGACCACATGACCAGCCCTACAAGAAATTCTAAAGGGAGTCCTGCCAGTGGAGCACATAGGCAAATGAGAAAGAGAAAAGAACTATACCATAACATCTCAGAAAAACCAACAAACTCTGAAGACATACAACAACAGGGAAAGAAAGGAACAAAAGATTTTTAACAACCACACAAAAGTAATTAAATGACAAGAGTTAGACAATACCTTTCAATAACAATTCCAAATGGAAATGGATTGAATCTCCACTCAAAAGACATACAGTGGCCAGATGGATTAAAAAACTAGACCCAGCTACGTGATGTCTACAAGAAATCCCCCTCGACTGTAAAGATGCACAGACAAATATTGAAAGGATGGAAAAGAATACAACATGCAAATGGAAGCAAAAATGAGCAGAAGTAGCTATTCTTAGACAAATTAGATTTTAAATCAAAAACTATAAAAAGAGAAAAAATAGTCCATTATATAATGCTAAAGGTATCTGTCCACCAAGAAGTCATAATATTCCTAGATATATATGCTACCCAAATTGGTGCACCCAGATATATAAAGCAAATATTATTATACATAAGGACAGAGATAGACCTCCTCAACAATAGTTGGGGATTGAACACTACTCTCTCAGCACTGGAAAGATCATCTAGGCAACAAATCTACAGAAAGACACAGGATTCAAACTATACTTTAGACCACTTGGACTGGGGGAAATATACAGAACATTTCACCCAACAACTAGAGATATACATTCTTCTCATCAGCACATGGAACATTCTCCGAGATAGACCACACATTAGGTCACAAATCAAGTCTCAACAAATTAAAAAAAAAAATTGAAGTATTTCAAGTATACTTGAAGCATTTCAAATATCTTCTCAGACAACAATGGATTAAAACTGCAAATCAATAACAAGTGAAACTTTGGAAACCATGCAAGTACATGAAAATTAAACAACATGCTTTGGAATGACCTACAGGTAAAAAAAAAAAAAAAAATCAAGCATGAAATTAAAAAAAAAATTGAAACTAATGATAATAACAACACAAAATACTAAAACCTATAGAATACTGCAAAAGCAGTACTAATAGGAACGCTTATTGCAATAAATGTTTACATCAAAAGAATAGAAAGACTTCAAACAACCAATCTAACATTATACCTCAAAGAAATAGAAAAACAAGAACAATCCAATCCCAAATTAGTAGATGGAAAGAAATAATTAAAATCGGAGCAGAACTGAATGTAATATAGACCAAAAATATGATACAAAAAATCGATGAAACCAAAAGTTGTGTTGTTTTGAGAAGATAAACAAAATAGACAAACCATTAGCCAGACTTACTAAAAAAGAGGAGTGAAGACCCAGCTAACAAAAGTCAGAAATGTAAAAGGAGATATCACAACTAATACCACAAATATACGAGGAATCATTAGAGACTACTATGTACAACTATATGCCAACCAATTTGATAACCTGGAGGAAATACATAATGTTCTGGACACATGCAACCTACCTAGACTGGATGAAGAAGAAACGGAAAAACTGAACGGATCAAAAATGAGCAACTATTTGAAGCAGTAAAAAGAAATATTCTAACAAAGAAAATTCCAGGACTGGATGGCTTCACTGATGAATTCTACCAAACCTTTAGAGAGGAATTAATACCAATTCTTTTC
>NW_007730039.1:533403-544396 GCF_000696425.1 Galeopterus variegatus
GGAATTAATACCAATTCTTTTCAAACTATTCCAAAAAATTGAAACAGAGGCCATTCTCCCACAGTCATAGTATGAGACTGGCATCACCCTAATACCAATATCTGACAAAGACAAAATGACAAAGAAAACTACAGGCCAATATAATTGATAACATAGACACAAAAATTCTTAACAAAATATTATCAAACAGAATACAGTAGCACATGAAAAAGATTATACATCATGGTCAAGTAGAATTCCTCCCAGGGATGCAAGGGTGATTCAACATATACAAATCAATAAATGTGATGCACCCCATCAACAAAAACAAGAGCAAAAACCCTCTGGTCATCTCAATAGATGCAGAAAAAATCTTTGACATGGTTCAACATACTTCATGGTAAAGACTCTCAACAAATTAGGTACAAATGGAAAGTATCTGAACACAATAAAAAACACATATGACAAACCCACTACCAATATCATCCTTAATGGGGAAAAGCTGAAAGGTTTTCCCTTATGAACAAGAATAAGACAAGGATGCTCACTCTTACCTCTCTTATTTAACATAGTATTGGAAGCACTTGCCAGAGCAATTAGATAAGAGAAAGAAATAAAGAGCATCCAAGTAGGAAAAGACAAAGTGAAATTGTCCCCGTTTTCAGATGATATGACCCTATGTATAGAAAACCTGAGGGACTCTACCAAAATACTCTTAGAGCTGATAAATGAATTCAGTAATACTGCAGGATACAAAATCAATATACAAAAATCAGCAGTATTTTTATACTCCAACAACAAATTAGCAAAAAAAGAAATCAAAAAAGCAAGCTCATTTACAATAGTCACACGCAAAAAAAAACCCCAAACAAAACAAAAACAAAAAACTAAACAAACAAATTCTAGGGGTGAGGGAGAGGGAGATAGGGAGAGACTGAACTAGGGGCATAAACACTAAATACAATTTGTAACAATATACATGCTAGTAATATTGATTTGATCAACATATGTCAACATTGAATCCCAAAAGTATGTATAATCAATTATGATTCAATAAAAACAAACAAACAAAAAACCCTAGGAATAAATTTAACCAAGGAGATGAAAGATCTCTACAGTGAGAACTATAAATCACTACTGAAAGAAATTAAAGTGAATATGAATAGATGGAAATACATTCCTTGTTCATGGATTGGAAGAATCAACTTGAAAAAATGTCTATAATACCCAAAGCCACCTACAAATTCAATGCAATATCCATGAAAATACCAATGACATTCTTGACCGAAATACAAAAAACAATCTTAACATTCATACGGAACAACAAAAGGTCATGAATAGCTAGAGCAATCTAGTGCAAAAAAAGAAAAAAAAAAAAAAAAGATAAAGCTGGAGGTATTACACTTCCTGAATTCCAATTATATTATATCACCTCCCCGCTGGGTGATGGAGACACAAAAAGGATTACTCAAAGCCCATTTCTTCTGAGCAGTGAGAAGCCCTGAAGGGGTTAATTTTCCAGGAACCTTCAAGAGAGAGGCATTCCTCCTTGGAAAAATAACACCAAACTGGGGTCTTCTCCCAGTATTTATTTTCCAGTGGAGGAGGTTATAGAAAAGGAACATAGATGGAGTTATGTCTAAGTATAGTTTAACAATAGAAGATGGTAACATCAGTGAAATAACAAAGTGACATTCCATAATGCAATTTGCAAAAGGTTAAGTTGATCCACCAACAAAAGCTTGTTCTTAGCAAATACTGTTCTTAGCAATTACTACAGCAATTTCCTTAGTATTTTTACATAACAATCAAGTAACTTCAGGTTAATTTGAGGCAACAAGTTTGCTGTGTTACAACCCTCTACCTACAACAGAGATGTTAGCCTGGGGAAATCTTCCTGTCTTTTGCAAGCTTAACATTTCTATGTGTAATTTTAAAAGTTAGGCTTAACCTGAAAACACAGGGCTTTGGAGGCTAGGTCCTGTGAAATACATTTGCTTTATACGTGCTAGTATACTCCACAATATTACAAAGCTGTAGTAACCAAAACAGCATGGTACTGGCATAAAAACAGACACTTGGACCAATGGAACAGAATAAAGAACTCAGAAATCAACCCACCTATTTACAGCTAACTAATCTTCTACAAGGGCACCAAGAACATATGATGGGGAAAGGAGAGCCTCTTCAATAAATGGTGCTTGGAAAACTGGATATCTATATGTAGCATGAAACTATATCCATGTCTCTTGCATATACCAAAATCAACTCAAAATGAAATCAAGACTTAAATATTAGACCTGAAACTTTAAAACTCCTTGAATAAAACATAGAGGAATCACTATAGGATGTAGGGCTGGGCAAAGACTTTATGAATAAGACCCTAAAAGCAGAGATTACAACAACAACAAAATAAACAAATGGGATTATATCAAAATAAAAAGCTTTTGCACAGCAAACAATCAACAGAGTGAAAAGTCAACCTTCAGAATGGGAGAAAATATTTGCACACTATAAATCCAACTAGGGATTAACATCCAGAATATATAAGGAACTCAAACAACTTTACAGTAACAAACGAATAACGTGATTCAAAAATGGGCAAAGGAGCTGAATAGACATCTCTCAAAGGGAGGACATATAAATGGCCAACAGGTATATGAACAAATGTTCAAAATCAATAATCATCAGGGAAATGCAAATCAAAACCACATTGACATATCTCACCCGAGTTAGACTAGCTATCATCAAAAAGACAGAGAATAACAAATGCTGTTGAGGATGCAGAGAAAGAGGAACAATTTTGTACAGCTGGTGGGACTGTAAATTGGTACAGCCATTATGGAGAACAGTATGGACATTCTTGAAACAACTACAGATAGAACTATCATATGATCCAGCAATCCCACTGCTGGGTATATATCCAAAGGAATGGAAATCATCATGTTGAAGGGATATCTGCACTCCCATATTTATCTTAGCTCTATTTACAATAGCCAGGCTTTGGAATAAACCTAAATATCCATCAGGGGATGACTGGATAGGGAAAATGTGATATATATATATACACAATGAAATGCTACTCAGCCATAAAAAGTAATGAAATTCTGCCATTCACAGGAACATGGATAAGCGTAGAGAAAATTGTGCTAAGAGATACAACCCGAGTATAGAAAGAGGTGGGAGGGAGAGAAGAAAATGGAGGAGGCTTAATGAGAAATCAATGAGAAATTGGTTAATGGATACAAAGAATGATGACATATCGTAATGATGAATAAGATAACTATCCTGATTTGACTATCAGATATGTTACACAATTATTGTTAGTCAACTTTGTAGCTCACAAATATGTATAATCAATGATGCTTCAATAAAAAATTTAAAAATAAATAAAATTAATTTGAGTGCCCCCCCCCCAAATAACAAAAGAATTTGGCTTTCCAAAGAATGGAGAGGATTAATTTGAGTGCCCCCCCCCCAAATAACAAAAGAATTTGGCTTTCCAAAGAATGGAGAGGATAAAAAGAGATTGAGAGAAATTGAATTTTCAAAAATATCTCATATTTTCAGTAGCATAACCATATGTTAGCTTTCAATATGCAATTTTTACGTAATGATATCTGTTTCTGTAAGTCTTTATTAGCAAATGTTTCTTTTAATTGTACAGCTTCTTCAAGCATTAGCCATTTTCCATCATTGTTTCTCAATTTTCAGGAAAATGTAAGAGCCACCACAAATTTGCAACTTACGATGACTATTTTAGTTTAATTGTGATTTGCTGAGGTACATATGTAATGAGTATAAAGGAAATTTGAGGTAGAAAATATCTTTATGTATTCTTTCTTTAACAGTCTTTTAATATTCTTGAATTAATGTTACTAAGTGCATGACTATCTGGTAAGTCTGTATTGCAACGGTTTTCTGCTAGCTATATGTGATGCATGAGTAGACTGTGAAGGTGTAAAATCAATTTAGTAGTGCACGTGTATGTGTTTAATAAACTAGCACATTAAAACATAGAATAGCATGAGTAATATATGAAAAGAATTTGTAAGTGCACCTGACACACAGTAAACACTATCTGAGTGTTTCAATATTTTCTTCAGAATAACATAGAAAATATAAAGTGTATACTAGATATTAAGTAGTATGTTTTAGTTATGCATATATTATGCAGTGACTGAAATGTAAAATTAATTTCTTCCTACAGGATGCAAACAAAAACTGTTCATAAGTCATGCACCTATTGCATATCCTGTATAATTTATACTCCAGGACTTTTAATAGAAAATGGATAATATAATTGACTATGCTTCAAATAGTTTTATTAAACTCGACGTAAGTCACAAAGCCGTAAAATCCTTATGGGAGTCATTTTTTTTTTGAAAAAATTATATATTTCAGCCTCATTTTACAAATTGATTTTTTTCTGAAAGTTCCAAGAGCTAACTAATACTGCCATTATTATCTCCAGAGAGATGATTGAAAATATTTTTTAAATTTATTTTTGGAATTAAACATAACTGATTATACATATTTGTGGGCTACAGAGTTGGCTATCAGTATGTAATGATCAAATCATTAGCATGTTCAGCATTACAAACAAAAATTATTCTTTGTGTCCCTTATTCAATTACTCCCTAATCCAACCCCCTGCCCTGTTTACCACCTCTAGTAACTATATGTCTATTCTCTCATTCTGAAAGCTCAAAGTTTTTGAACCTTTCCTTCCTTCCTTTCTTCCTCCCTCTCTCCCTCCCTCCCTCCCTCCCTCCCTCCCTTCCTTCCTTTCTTCCTTCCTTCCTTTCTTTGCTCCCACTTACAAGTGAGGACATGTGGTATTTCACTTTCTCTGCCTGGTATAATTTTCTCCAAGCTCATCTATGTTTTTGGAAATGGCAGAATTTCATTCTTTTTATGGCTGTGTAGTAATCCATTGTCTGTACATACCACATTTTCCTTATTCAGTCATCTGTCAGTGGACATTTAGGTTGGTTCTTGTATTAGTCTGTTTCTGTTGCTTAAAACAAAATACTTGAAACTGGGTGATTTATAAAGAAAAAAAAAATTATTGCTTACAGTTTCTGAGGCTGAGAAGTCCAAAGTCCATCTGGTGGTAGTGACAGTGACCCAGGGGTCTCACATTTTGAGATGGTGGAAGCAGAGAGAGAGAAAAACAGACTCTCCTATTCCTTTAAAGCCCTCAGAACCATGCCCCTGACCACCATTTCTAATCCATTCACTACTGCATAGTCCTACAATCCAATCACCTCTTCAAGGCTCCACCTTTCAATCACCATAATAGGATTTCCCACCCTCTTAACAGTCACAGTGAGGGCTAAGTTTCTAATACATAAAACTTGGGGTACACAATTCAAGCTTTGAAAAGTTTTGGGGGAACATCCTTCAATCCACTACAGTTCCATATCTAGAGCTGTGATGAACATGGGAGTGCAAGTATCCCTTTGACAAGATCATTTCTGATGTTGTGAAAATATCCATACTACCAAAATGATCTACAGATTTATGCAATCTCTATCAAAATACCAATGACATTCTTCACAGAAATACAAAAATCAATCCTAACATTCATACGGAATAAAAAAAATTCTGAATAGCCAAAGCAATCCTGAGTAAAAAAAAAATAAATAAAACAGGAGGCATTAAACTACCTGACTTCAAACTATACTTTAAAGCTGTAGTAAGCAAAACAGCATGGCACTGGCATAAAAAGAGACACATGGACTAGTAGAAGAGAATAGACAACCCAGAAATCAACCCAGGTACTTACAGCCCACTGGTCTTTAGCAAAGGCACCAAGAATACACACTGGGGAAAGGACAGCCTCTTCAGTAAATGGCGCTAGGAAAACTGAATAGCCATCTGCGGAAAAATGAAAAGATTTATTTGGTGAGGTATTATCCCCAAATAAGTGCTATCTAACATTTTTATCAGTAGCAGTAGCTCAAAAGTTTTCTTTGTATCAAAAATTTTTTCATTGTTGTGTTTTTAAAATTTGTGTTGATGAGTGACACGTAATTGTACATGTTTGTACATTATTGTACATATTTATGGGGTACAGCGTAATATTTTGATACATGCATGTCTTCTGTAATGATCAAATCAGGGTAATGAGCATATTGATCACCTTAAATATTTATCATTTTTTTGTGATGAAAACATTCAAAAACCCCTCTTCTAGCTATTTTGAAATATACAATATGATATCATTAACTCTAGTCATCCTACTTTGCAATAGAACACCAGAATTTATTCCTCCTATCTAATTGTGGTTTTGTACCCATTGATCAACCTTTTACCATCCTCCCAACCCTCTCCGTCCTCTGGTAACCACAATTCTGGTTTCTGCTTCTGTGAGAAAAACTTTTTAAATTTCACATATGAGTGAGGTCATATGATATTTGTCTTCCTCAAACAACAACAAAAACACAAATAACCCAATTTAAAAATTAGTAAAATACCTGAATAGACATCTCTCAAAAGAAGACATGCAGCTGGCCAACAGCTTAACATGACTAATCCTAAGTGAAATGGAAATCCAAACTACAATGAGATATCACATTACTCCAGTCAGATGGCTACTGTTAAAAACATCAAAAGATAATAAGTGTTGGTGAGGATGTGGAACAAATGGAAGCCTTATACACTGCTGGTGAGAATAGTTAGTACAGCCACTATGGGAAACACTATGGAGTTTCTTCAAAAAATTAAAAGTCGAACTACCATATGATCTAGCAATCCCACTACTGGTTATATATCCAAAGGGGATTCACATGGAGCCAGTGTTTCTCAGTGTCCAGGAGCAACAGAGACAGCAGTGGTAGTGGTGGTTCCCTATGTCCAGTGCTGGTAGGGCAAGCTTAAACTGTCCTATCCAGGTATGAGATGTAGCCATAGCAGTTTTTTTACACAACTCATTCCTGAGTACGGTTTTGGATTTTTGCTGTGATCCTGGCTGTGGCTCTTTCTCCCATTTCCTTTCTCATTTTCTGTGCTGCTCACCCCTTAATATCTTTTCAATGTTTTTTTCTGTGTAAGGCAGAAAGAGTCACTTTCAGTTTTTGGCAATGAAGAATTCTGATGGACACAAAAGCAGACACCAGAAAACACATGCCATTTGTAAGTTCAATCAAAAGATCTAGTACAAAAGTCTTATGGAATGTACATTCTGTGTCTAGAGGCAAACAATTTACACACACACACATACACACACAGCATCTTGATATGTAGGAGCAGACCTCTCTCCATCCTAAATCAGACATTAGTAATTGCATGTGTGCGCATATTTGGGGTGTCTGGAGAGGGTGCAGAAACAATTCTTAAGAGAGTCTTTGGATGTGGACCTAAATATTGTAATGGAATTTTCATTTTCAGATAAGTTGAACTTGTTTTCTTTAAATATAATGATGAGCAAATTTGTGGAAAAATGCCTGACAGAGGAAAACCAAGATAATTTTTATACTAACTCATAACCTTATTTTAAACAAGGGCCATATATGAATAAAACAAAATCAAATGTAGAAGAAATACTCATCTTAGTTTCTTTAAAAAAATTTTTTTTTGCTTATTTTTAAATGACAAGTAAAAATAGTATATATTTATGGTATACAATGTGATGTTTTGATTATATACACACACACACACACACACACACACACACATTGTGAAATGGCTAAATCAAGCTATTTGAACATACACATTACTTTAAATACTTACTTTTGTATGTGTGGTGAGAAAACCTAGATTGTATTTCTGATTCGTTCGTTTACTATCATACTAATCTGGTCAGGATAGAAACTATTTGAGAACACTTTGATCATCTATAAAGAAGAAGGTTCTAAAATGATAAAACACTAAACTTTGACAAAATAAACAATAAAGTATGTATTATTGATGGCAAAGTAGTTGGGAGATGGATTAGCACTGTTCATGGACAAATTTGTAAAAGGAGTTTAAATTTAAGTTGAAAAAGAAGCATGCCTTGTATTTAACATGAGGACATGCACAGTGGAGGGCAAAAAAACATGAAGAAACTTAGTTACTTTGCATGTTAACTGGTATTTCCTTTTTTTCTTACATACTTGTTTGTTTATAGATTGAGCTTTTATATTTTTCATAAATGTACAGGTTATGTTTCTAGCCTAGTGATATTCATGGTATTTTATTTCTCTTAAGCATTTTCTATTAAATATACATAATCACTATTGTGGATTAATTGTGTCACCACAAAAGATATGTTGAAGTTCTAACCCATGGTACCTGTGAATGTGACATTATTTGGTAATAGAACTTTAGCAAAGTAATCAATATAATATGAAGTTATACTAAACTAGGGCGGGTCTTAAATCCAGTGCCTGGAGGTTCTTTTATAAGGAAGATATGTGGAGACACAGTCACCCCCCCACCCCCGCCACACACAGAGGGAAGATGGCCTTGTGCAGATGGAGGCAGAAATTGGAGTGATATAGCTACAGGCCAAGGAACACAGAGGGTTGTCCGCCACCACCAGAAGCCAGGAGAGAGGCATGGGATAGACTTTCCCTCAGAGCCTCCAGAAGAAACTGACCCTGCTGACATCTTAATTCCAGACTTGTGGCTTCCTGAACTGTGAGAGGATAAATAAATTTCTAATGTTTTAAGCCAGTCAGTTAGGTGATTAGTGATTAGGTGATTTCCTCATGAACTGTGCAGTAGAGGAGTAGAAAAGCAGTCATGACCTTTGTAGTGTGGTTTTGCAGCTCTTCACATCCCTGAATCTAGTCTAGATGTGTGACTTACTTTTGTAAAGAGAATGTGACAGAAGGAATGTTGCACTTTTCAGAGTATAAGAGTGGAGAGCCCATGGATGTAGCTGCTCCCTCTCTGGCACCCACGTGATTCCCATCAGCACAAACCAAAGCTAGCTTGCTGGAAAAAGAGAGACCCTTTGAAGCAGTGCTAATTCACCTCTACAGAGTCCGTTTTAGACCACCTTACACCTGATTCCCCCAAACGTGGGAGAATCCGATCCAGATCAGCAGAACCGACTAGCTGAACCATAACTCATGAGCGATGATAAATGACTGTTGTCTTAAGACACTAAATTTAGAGGAGGTCGGCTATGTAGAAATGGCTAAGTGATAAAAGATACACAACTTGCTCCACATAATAAAGATACGAATCACATTTGTTAGACCCATCCTTGACTCTTTAAAATTGTTCCCATTATCAAGCATTTTATAGAGAAGCTATAACAGGTCTGATAGTTGCCTTGCTTTTTTATCTTTATGAAACAAGTAAGACCTTATCTTTTTTACCTGTTCAAATTTATTATCGGTTAAAAAAATTGCCAATTTAAACTTAAAGTTAATTGTTTTAAATTTTATTTTATGCAAGCTATCTGATGCGAGAATTCTATACAAGTTTTAGACATTTCAAGTAGCTATTCTGAGCATTAAAGATTCTATCAGAGTTTTAACTGGTCTCAGTTAGAGGAATTATTCAACAGGCATTGAGTTCAGAGAAGAGGTTCCTTCTGAAGAATTCAAAGGATGGTGGTGCTAAAACATGCAGGGTCTGTAAGGTTTCAGGCCTGTGAATTTTTCTTCAGCCTCTCAGAGCACAGTAGGACATTTTTGTTTTTAATTTTTTAAATTGATAAATAAAAATTGTATATATTTATGGTGTTACAACATGATGTTTTAAAATATGTATACAATGTGCAATTGCTAAATTGAGCTAATCAACATACACATTGCCTCACATACTTTTTTGTGAGAACAATCAAAATATACTCTTGGCAATGTACACAATACACTCCTATTGACTGTAGTCACTACGTCATACAATAGCTCTCTTGAAATTATTTTTCCTGACTGAAATTTTGGGTACTTGCCTTAGTGAAATCTCCCTGCCTTCATCTGCTGCCTTCCCTGAATATTAATTCTATCTTCAAGCATCCAATATTTTTCTAGCTTTTATTTTTATTTATTTATTTAATTTTTCTTATTTTTTTTGTCTTTTACGTGACCGGTAAGGGGATCACAACCCTTGGTGTGGTGTCGCCCACACCGCACTCAGCCAGTGAGTGCACCGGCCATTCCTATATAGGATCCAAACCCATGGTGGGAGCGTCGCTGCGCTCCCAGTGCCGCACTCTCCCGAGTGCGCCACGGGATCAGCCCTTTTCTAGCTTTTAGTTACACTCTTTCATATGGCTTGACAACTTAGATTTCCATTTACCTTCTGCATCCGAATCCTCCGTTGATCTCAGCATCAACTATAGCTTCAGCTAGGCAATACTTCTCACCCCATTAGCTCTTAGATATCACTACTCTCTCAGTATAGTCACTGTAATTTGCCTTTTAGAAAATAAACATTCTCAGGCCAGTCCTGTGGCTAGCTGGTTAAGAACAAACAAACAAACAAACAAATAAGCTTTTTGTTTTGGTCCTCATTCTGCTGCAGTTACTGGTGTGAAATGTATTTTGTATTTGAGGATGCACATATTATGTTCAGAGGACTGGAGCTTAACCACTTTGAAGTGCCAAAATGTTCAAAGTTAGCTACTGGCAAAAAAGACTTGAAAGGTGTATTTATGCCATAATATAGAAGAATCTGGGTACCAGCATATGTATTATAAATAGTATGTGTGTAAAGAGGTGGTTTTTAAAGCAGGGTACTTGCAAAATGAAAATTGGAGGAATGGTAATGATGGGTGGTACAAAATACAGGTTTGATTCGGACAGCTCAATTAGGACATTACTGTAATGCAGTAGACCTGAGATGTTAAACCCATATTACAGTACAATCAAAGAGGCTGAACATGTAGGGAAGAATGAAATAGAAACCACAAGGGAGATATTTGCTAGTTCACTGGCTTTATGAGACAAGAGAGGAGAGCAGATATATTTCAGAGACTAGGAAAGTGGCAGAGTTAGCCACAGATTACAGGATCTGTCCATGGATTTAGAGGTGAAGGGTGGGAAGCAACTGAAAGGACAACATATATCAT
>NW_007730039.1:544570-560189 GCF_000696425.1 Galeopterus variegatus
GACAGCTCAATTAGGACATTACTGTAATGCAGTAGACCTGAGATGTTAAACCCATATTACAGTACAATCAAAGAGGCTGAACATGTAGGGAAGAATGAAATAGAAACCACAAGGGAGATATTTGCTAGTTCACTGGCTTTATGAGACAAGAGAGGAGAGCAGATATATTTCAGAGACTAGGAAAGTGGCAGAGTTAGCCACAGATTACAGGATCTGTCCATGGATTTAGAGGTGAAGGGTGGGAAGCAACTGAAAGGACAACATATATCATGAGGCTCATAATGATGTTAAAATATGATGGAATGAAACATCATTGAATTAATCAGTAGAGTTTTACATTGATTTTACTTACGTATTTTAAGTATAAATTCATTTCTCTAGAAGAAGTGGAGATAAATCAGAATGTAGAAAAATTTTTCCCTCAATCTCCCTTTCCTATTTACAAGTATCATCACTGTCCCAGGCTAAGGTCTGATGATAATATGCATGATACTATTATTGACTAGAAGCTCCAGTTGCATTTACTATGGTCCTCTATAGCAAGTACCTTTTTCTTTTTTTTTTTTTTATTACTATTTCTTTTATGCTTAGAGTGATTGATTCCCTTGATAAGCTCTTAATAAAGTTTCATTCTTATCCTGCAAAGAACACCAATGGGAGGTGTTTAAGTCATTGCCTCATTAGTTTTTATTTTTTAATTTTGAAAACATTCCAAAATTATTTTGCAATATATTTTAATGTAAGTTATTGATTTCCAATATTTCTGTTTTAATTTTTCTGTCTAAATTTTTACATAATTAATTTTATACATTAAATTCAGTAAATAAAGTAAAGAGGAATTCCAATATCAAATACCTAGTTTTCCTAAATGTTAGTATTTTACCATATTCTCCCCATCTCTCTCTCTTTCTATTCTTGAAATATTTTACAATATGAATAGATATTATGCATTTCTTAAAAATAAGTACATTTTCACAAAGAGGTTCTCATAAATACAACATGAATTTAAAAATTAAGAAACAATCATTAATGCAATAGTTTATTAAATAAATAGGTCTTAATCAAGTTTCACCAGCTTTTCCACAAATAAGTTTTTATTTTTGGCTCGATTCAGGATCACATGTTTCATTTAGTTATAAGGTCTCTGTAGTCTTAATCTATAACGGTTCTTCAGTCTTTTTGTGTCTATCATGACCTTGTCACTTTTGAAGAGTACCGGCAGTTATTTTGTAGAATGACAGAAAGTTCTTGAGTTTGGGTTTTCTGATATTTGTTTATGATAAGATTCTGTTTATGCAGTTTTGCAGAATTACCACAGAACTGATGGTGTGTGCTTCTCAGTGCACTATTTTTGTTCATGAGTAATAATGACTCATAAGAATAATTTTGATCACTTGGTTGAGGTGGTGTCTGCCAGATTTTCCACAGCACTGTTATTGTTTATACAGCTGTAATTAATAGATATTTTGCATATCTTGCAATTGATAAATATCATTTATGAAATCATGCTTTCCTCTGCTTATTCAACTGTCTATTGATGATTCAGGTTGCCAAGTGGTAATTTTCTAATTCCTTCATTCCTTCTAATATATATTAGTTGGTCTTTACATAAAAGAGCACTTCTTTTTGTCTTTCATTTCTCTAGCTGTCAATTTATGGATTCTTACTTTATTCTATGAATATTATCTGTTATTATTATTATTTTTGGTCTTTTTTTCAGATTTGGTCAGTGGAAGTCCCCTCAATTTTCCTCATGTAAACTTTCGGCTCATCCCATAATTTTTAAATCACTTTTTAAATTTATGGCTTGAGAAGATATTCAAGACTCCACTTATGCATATCCTTTTCCAGAGCTAGAATCAGACATTTCTTTCTAGAGCTCTGCTTTCTTTTATATGAAGAATGATATTTGGAATAAAAAGTGTGGGGTCTAGGGAACCTCATTAACACTAGAGCAACACTCTTTCTAGGCTCTTTCTTGAACAGGGAGAGAAAATACATGTATGCACACACATGCACACATATCTATTTATATATATATTTATCAAAAAACAATGAATTTATATAAAATCTCCAGTTTCAATCCTATGTAAGTAGTCATCCTAACCATTTCCATTTCTTTATTTGTAACACTTGGCTCTGACAGTGAGAAACCTGGTTTTCACCATCCACACTGTATGACTAATTTGGTTGATCCTAGACTACAGATAAAGTAGTTTTGGAATTGACAGCCCCTATCAGTATGGAAAGGAAATCTACTCACTTCAGATCAATGTTGGATTTTTATGGTTTTAGCCTTCTTAGATAAAACAATCAAAAGAGTTCCTTAGGTAAGATCTCCTCAACACTTTTACACTTCAATGTAATGTACTTCTCTTGTTTATTTAAGAGAGTTAGATTTAGTCAAGAAAAAAATAGAACTTTAAATGTTTATATAAGAATAGAATAAAGTTTTACAAACATGGTATATGTTTGCTTCACGAGAAGCAAGGAAAAGGAGGGTGAATTAAATACAAAGTAAGAGGAAGGGAGATTATCATTAGGATAAGAACAGAAATCAATAAAATAAAAATAAATTAAAAACAAAATAATAAAACCAACTTTTTTTACTTTGGAAAAATTAATAAAATTAAGTGAGACATTTAGGAAAAGAAAGAAAACAATTTAATAATCTCAGAAAAGAAATAGAAGATACAAGTAGTGAAGAATACTAACTTGTGCAATCCGCTTCTGTACACCTAGCTTGCTCTAACTTAGCTACAGTAAAGCCATCTTAAAAGCTGTTATGCCTAGGGGCATACTCTACTCCCCCTCTTCTTAGGACCTGCAAGACACACAGGATGTTTTGCACCCCAGAGCACAGCTGAGCTGCAGGAGCTAAAGCTAACAGGTCGCTGTAGAGCGTGGAACTTTCCACGAAAAACATGTTTTCATAGGGCCGCTGGGTGAGGGGTCACCTCACACCTGGGTAAAAAGAGATGAGTATGTGGTTACAAGAGGAGGGGTCGCTGAGAGCTGGCCAACCTCTCCTCTGTCACAGGAAAAACTCAGAGCTGGCAGTCTGTCACAGGAAAAGCTCAAAGCTGACAGTCTGTGGTTTTCTTGCTAACGCTAGCACAAACCTGTGACCGCTACATTGCAAAGTGCAGAGTCTTTAAACAAAGATAACCTGCAGATGGCCCAATGTTTATTAGTTAGGAAATCAAAAAGAAAATCACCTACAAACGGGTGGGGTGCCCTCCAATGGGCTTTAAGGTCACTCAAGTTAACCAATGAATATTGTTTATTGCTTTTTCTCCTGGCTGCCAAGAAAACTGCCCTAAAAAAATGTATAAAAAGACAACTAAAAAGCCTGACGGGGTCTCACCCCAGCTGGGCGGTGAGAACCCAACGCGTTGGAAACAATAAACCTCTTGCTAATTGCAGTGCTCGTGGTCTTGTGGTCTCTTCGAGGCGAGTCTTCCCGTTCTATGTGAGATTGGGATTCATCCCAAATCTTACAGTAGAATTTTTAAAAAAATAATAAAATATTATCAACTGTTTTATAAAAATAAATTCACAGCTTAGATGAAATAAAATTTTTGTAAAACATCCAAACTACATTTAGATGTATATACCTCTACTCTCTCTATATATGAAGATATGAGAAAAAATAGAAAACATGAATGGTCTAATATTGAATTTATTATGTATTAAAAATTAATGGCAATCTTACAAAATTCAATTATTTAAGAGGCCAATGGAAGTCTGACACCTGAACTGACAAAGCATTACAAGATTAGAAATTATAGGGTAATGTCTGTCAGAACATAGAACAAAAACCCTAAAATATATATATGTCAATTCCAGTCATATACAAAAAGCTAAACATGCCATGATAAGATGCTATTTATTCAAGGAATTTCATGTCAGTTTAACATTGAAAAATTAATCGGTCAATATAGTTTAGCATATGAGCATCACAATAGATACAAAGAAAGCATTTGCCAAAACAATATTCTACATTCATTAAAGATTAGAACAAGGGCAAAGTAGAAATGGAAGGGAACTCACTCAAGCAAATACAGGTCATTTTAAAACAAAACGAAAAGAAAAAACAAACAAACAGAAAACTACACCTCAAATCATCCATAATGCTAAAATACTGAACACTTGCCCCTTAATATTGAAGCTAGGTGAAGGCTCGCCTTTGCTATTTAATTTTTTTCTCTTATTAGAGGTATTATCTAATGCAGTAAGACATGGAAAAAAGTAAAATCATAAAGACTAAAAAAGGAAGGAAAAAAGCTGTCTTCAATTACAAATAGATTTACTGTTTATACGGAAAATTCTGAGGGCTACAAATACAATACTACAATAATTAAAAGGTAGGTGGTGTCTAGCTTCTTTCACATTGATTATTGTGTTTGTAACCATTAGGCTGAGCAAGATGTAGTTTCTTTATAGCAAAGAAAATGATTTTACAGAGTGAAGAGACAATGCACAGATTGGGATAAAATATTGCAAACCATGCATCTTATAAAGGGTTAGTATCTAAAATGTGTAAGAAACTCAAACAACTCAATTGCAAGAAAACAAATAACGTGATTTAAAAGTAGGTGAAGAATCTGTATAGATACTTCTCAAAAGAAGACATACAAATGACCAACAGATGTATGAAAAACTGCTCAACATCACTAATTTTTAGGGAAATGCAAATTAAAACCACAATTAAATATCACCTTATACCTATCAGGATGGCTATTATCGAAGGGATGGGATATAAGTGTTGGCGAGGATATGGATTTTCAGTTAAACAGAAGTAATAAATAATAATGATAATAACAACAACAATAATAATAATAATAAAATAATAATAATAATAATGATGATGATAATGACATGACGGAAAAAGAATATACACAAAGAAAAAAAAAGAGAGAGCTAGAGTGGCTATCTTAATTTCAAGTGGATTTCAGAATCAAGAATGTTATCAGGAAAAAGAAGATTATTTTATAGAAACAGAGTTTAATTTATTAAGAGAATTTCCTAAAAGTTTATGAAACTAATAATAAAATTCTAAGTCATGTGAAGCAAAAACTGGAAAAAAAAATACAAAAAAGAAATAAATGGATCCACAACTATAAGCTGAAATTTTAGCATCCACCCTTCTCTCAATAATCAGTAAGGTTATAGAAGAATTGAACAACACTGTCAGCCACTTTGACTGAATTGATATAGAGAGAATTCCATCAAAGTACAGTAGAATACACACTCTTTCTAAATGCTCATGGAACACTAAGAAAGATGGGCTATATTATGAATGATAAAAAGTGTTGATAATTTTCAAAATATTCAAATCATATGTGTTCTTTGAACACAATGGAATTAAATTAGAAATTAACTGAAAGATACTTCAGTATTTTCTTTACTAATTTGGAAACTAAAAGATACTTCTAAATAACACATGAATCAAAAAATCATATCTTAAATCTAAAAATATCTTAAACTGAATAGGGAGATATTACAGCATTGAACACTTACATTAGAAAATAAACAACAACTCAGTAAGTTAAGCTTAAACTTTAAGAAACTAGAAAAGTGGAACAAACTAGACCCAAACTAAGCAAAGGAACAAAAGCCAAAAGATAAGAGTAGAAATAAATAACACAGAATATTTCTGGCTAAAAACTCTCAGAAGAATATGAACAGAAGAAATCAGTCTGATAAAAAGCACAATGTAAGAACACAAAACTAAAACAAACAAAAAATCTACTGCTAATATATTTAATGGTGAAAGAATGAGTTTTTTTCCCCTAAAATTCAGGACAAGGCAAGAATATCCCCTGCCACCTGTTCAGTTTAGCACTATATTGGAGGTTTTAGTCAATGTAAAAAGAAATATTTTTTAAATTTTAAGTATCCACTTTGGAAAGAAAGCAGTAAAAGTCTTTGTCCACAAATACCATAATCGTTTATGAAGAAAATTCCAAGGAATCTACCAAACGCCTTCTAAAACTAATAGGTGATCTTAGAAAGGTTGTAGGATAAAAGGTCAACATAAAAGAATAATTTATATTTCTATGTAAATTTTATTACTGTACATGAACGATAAGAAATTGAAATTATAAAAATGTCATTTGAAATAATGTAAAAAATGTGAAAAACCTAGGGAAACATTTGACAAAATATGTGCAACTAGATTACATCTCTGACCATACACTAAAATCGACTCAAGATGGATTAAAGACAAGTGCAAGATCTGAAACTGTAAAATTACTGAGAGAAAATATAGGTGAAACACTTCAGCAACTAGGTCTGGGCACAGACATTATGAACATGAGCCCAAAAGCACAAGCAGCAAAAGAAAAAATAAACATATAGGACTATATTAAACTAAAAAGCTTCTGCACAGCAAAGGAAACAATCAACAGAGCGAAATGACAACATACAGAGTGGGAGAAAATTTTTGCTAACTATGTACTCAACAAGGGGCTAATATCTATAATACACAAGGAACTCAAACAATTATAGAGTAAAAAAACAAATAACTAAAAACTGGGCAAAGGAACTGAATAGACATTTTTTTTTTTTTTTGAATAGACATTTTTCAAAGGAAAACATATAAATGGCCAACAGGTACATGAAAAAGTGCTCAACATCACTAGTCATCAGGGAAATGCAAATTAAAACTACATTGAGATACCACCTCATCCCAGTTAGACTGGCTATAATCAAAAAGACGGTGAATAACAAATGCTTGCAAGGGTATGGAGAGCAGGGAACACTACTGCACTGTTGGTGGGACTGTAAATTAGTACAACCACTATGGAAAACAGTATGGAGGTTTCTCAAACACCTACAGATAGATCCTCTATACCATCCAGCAATCCCGCTTCTTGGTGTATACCCAGAGGAATGGAAATCATCATGTCAAAGGGATACCTGCACTCCCATGTTTATCGCATCTCTGTTTACAATAGCCAAGACTTGGAACCAACCTAAGTGTCCATTAATGGATGATTGGATAAGGAAATTGTGGTATATATACACCATAGAATACTACTCTGTCATAAAAAAAGAATGAAATACTCCTATTTGCAACAACATGGATAAGCCTGGAGAAAATTATATTGAGTGAAATAAGCAAAACACAGGGGTAAATACCACATGTACTCACTCATATATGGGAGCTAAGAGAGCAACAAGAAAGGAAAGAAAGACGACAGTACTGCATTGGACTTGCACAGGGAGAGAACATTCCTTGAGCTACAAAGTGGAGTGGGGCGGGGGAAGGGATGGGGAGGGAGGTGGGGATAATTGGGTGGGGGACACGGGGTACAAATGCAATTTGTGGTAATGGTTATGCTACCGGTATGAATCTGGCCCTAACATCATGGGCATGAGGGTGATGATCAGCTTTGTATCTCATGAATATTTATAACCAGAAAAAAAATGTGCAACACCTGTACGCTGACAACTAAAAAAAGAAAAAATGCTGAGAGAAAATAAAGAAGACCTAAAATAGGAGAGATTTATTGTGTTCATAGAATAGAAAATTCAATTTATCATGATGTCAGTTCTACAAAAAATGGTTCCACAGATTAAATGCAATTGTGATCAAAATCCCAGCAGGCTTTTTTGTTTTTTAAAATTGGCAAGTTGATTCTAAAATTGTAATGGAAACTCAAAGGACTTTGAATAGCCAAAAAAACTGGAAAAAATGAATTGCGGTTGGAGGACTTACACTATTTTTAATAGTCATAAATGATTACTTGAAGTGGGAAAGAGGGAGCAGGAAGATTGGGTTAGGGAGAACTGAGTAATGGACACAAAGAATGATTATGTTTTGTAATGATGAATATGCTAATAATCCTGATCTGATCATCACATGTTGTACACAAATACTGATAGTCGACTCTGTACCCCACGAATATGTGTAATCAATTCTGTTTCAATATATATAAAAAACAAAGATACTGTAATCAAGATAGTATGGTATTGGTATAAATGTAGATCAACAATCAGATAGAATACAGAAAGAGACCCACACACAAAGGTAAATTGATTTTCAACAAAAGGTGACAAGCAATTAAATTAGAAAAAAATTATCAGATTATGACTTCAACAATTTCTAGCCACATGCAAAATAATAATAATAATAAACCTTGATCCTTCACACTTTTTTACACAAATTAACTTGAAGTAGACCATAAACTTTAATGTAAGGGCTAAGACTATGAACTTCTAGAAGAAAATACAGGATATTTCTCTTCTGAAAAAACAGTGATATTTGTTTGGCAGAAATTTCTTAAATAAAACACACAAAAACATGAATAATAAGAAATCAATAAAGTGGGCTGAATCAAAATTAGTATATTTTACTCCTCAAAAGAAAATGAAAGTGAAAAGGTAAGCCAAAGGCTGAAGAAAATATTTGTAAAACAGACCAAGGAGTTCTTCTAAAATATATATGAGTATGAAGACCTCTTACAGCTCAATGAAAAGACAGAGAACCAAATATAATGAACAGAAGATTTAAATAGACACCTCACCGAAAAACATATACCCATAACAAATAAGCACATGAAAAGATCCTTAACATCTTTAGTCAGGGGAAAGTAAATTAAAATCACACTTAGACACCATTACAAATTCCAAATAATGACTAAAATTAAAGTGCTTGACTAAACTAAGTAGGAGGGGGGAAAAATGGAACCGTCATACATAGCTGTAGAGACTCAAAAGTGGTACAACCACATTGGAAAAAAGTTCGGCAGTTTTTTCACTTACGTATACACCTACCACACAGACCAGATGTTCCACTTTTAGGTATTTGTTCAAGAGAAATAAAAGCATCTGTGAATAAAAAGACTTGTAAAAAAAATTCATAATAGCTTTATTTATAATAGTCCAAACTAGGAAGGCTATGGTTCTAAAAATTATTAACTATTCTGATTGTAATATTTGCATGTATGTCCCCATGATTTAATCAGAAATATTAATCAGAATAAATTTCCAGGTACAGATTACAAATTTTCTTTGATGTTTTCTTGTGAATGGGAAATGTTATAGTAAAATCTACATTTTTAACTGAACACTTTGGAGGGCCTTTAAGATATTTGAAATACTTGATATAAATCAAATATTTTTTTGGAGTTTACTCAAACTGTTTTGATTTGTAAGTATGTCTGGATTGCTTTGATAAATGAAATAGTTTATTCAAAGACTTTTGATGCTGAAATAGGTCAAGCCTGGAGAAAATTGATACAGAATTAGGATTTGGGTAAAACCTGAGATTCAGTTAATATATATTTGTAAGTTTCCAAATGTGTGCTAGTCACTTTAAGTCCTAGAGATACATCATTAAATAAAGTCCTTTAGTTAGTGGAGCTTACGATTTAGTGAGGAGGATAGACAATAAACACATATGTAAACAAAGAAATAATATAATTTAGGAGTGCTCCGAACAATAAAAGAACTGCTATGTATAAAATATCACAAAAGGTAAGGTATTGGGCAATGATTGAGCTGGGTTATCTTGGCTCATATGGTCAGGGAAGCTTCTTCTGAAGTATGCACCACTCTGAGATCTGAATGACAAGAGGGAGCTTGTCACACAATGTCTGGAGAAAGAACATTCCAGAAAGATGGAACAGCAAGTGCAGAGGCTTTGAGTTAGCATGAGCTTTGGTGACCAAGGAATAATAGTAAGATATCAAGTTACACAGATCAAAGTGAAAAAGAAAAATAGTGACAACATATAAATTCCAAGAGAAATGGACAAGTAAGCAAGGCCTGGCAGAGATTACAGCTTGCTTATGAGCTCCAGCGCAGGACTGACTGACTTTGTTTTCTCATTCTTACCTGCTAATTTGACCCATTCTTGTTGAGACAGAAAGGCAGGCATCTGTGGACATTTTGAAGCAGACAAATTCTGACTATTGCTTTTTCTTATTCCTATTTTCTGAGCTTTATAAAGGTAATTTAAACAAAATTTTTTGGACTATTTGATTATTTAGAGAACAGTTGCTTTAATAGTAAAGTTTGCATATATCCCTCACTTCACTTCCCCTAATGATATAATTAACATATGATAACATACTGATTACAAAAATGAAGAAGCTAATATTGGTGCATTGTTATTAACTATACTAAATATTTTATTTGAATTTCACCACTTTTTCCACTAGTGTTCATTTTCTGCTCCAGGATCCCATATAACATTTAGTTGTTAATTCTCCTTAGTCTTCTCCAGTCTGTTCTTCAGTTGTTCCTTTTCGTGTATTTTATGACTTTAACATTTCTGAAGAAAACCGATCAGTTATTTTGCAGAATGTCCTTCATTTTGGGTTGAGCTCATGTTTTTACCTGATTGGAATGAAGTTATGCATTTTTCACGATTACCACAGAAGTGTTGTTTTCTTCTAAGTGCATCATACCAAGGGGTTCATGATGGCAATAAGTCTTATTACTGTTTATTTAAATTTTGATCACTTGGTTAAGGTGATATCTGACAGTTTTCCATACTATAAGGTTACTATCACACTTTGTAGTTACTAAATATTTGGTGGAGATACTTTGAGGCAATGCAAATTCTTTTTCTTCTCAAATTTCTGTTAACAAACTTGAGATTTTATCTGCAACAATTATTAACGTGGTGTTTGCCTCATGGTTGTTTCCTATTTCCATCTTTCCTTCTAATTCATTAATTGGAATTTCACTGTTAAGGAGCTGTCCTTCCTCCTTTATTCACTTATTTAATGATTTACTTCAATATGAATCAACACAAGGGTACTTATTTTATCTTATGGGCTAAAGTTGATACTATTATTATGTGTTTTGTTGCTTAAATTGTTCTTGCTTTGGACTTTAGAAGCTCCTTCGAATTGGCTGCTGTGTGCTGCTGCTGCTGCTGTTACTGTTTTGAGAAGCTCCCATCTTTTAAGTCACTTCCCTTCTTCCTGGCACTACAAGATATTCCAGGACCATTTTGTATTTTCCCTCCCTGGCCCTGAAAACTACCACTTCTCCGTGAAGCTATATAAGAGCTTAAACAGAAGTAAAGTTTACTAATTGGAAGCATTTGTGGAATGAATAAATGTCCAGTCATGTAACTACAGTCATGTAAGCAAAGAGCTCATGGCATTTTTTCTCAAATCCTTTTGAAATGTCTCACTAAAACACCTGACAATTTAATATATTACAACCACCATGCATTAACTGTCAGGAAAACTTGTGTATTTTCCAGTGCTCATATTTACCTTTATTTAGATGAAAATTAATAAGCATTCAGAGCTCAGTATAAAGTGCAATTCTGTGTGTGTGAGAGACAGTTTATTGAGATAAAGTTAATGGAATGAACAAATTTATGTAATCTTCCTATGTATCTTCATATTCATATAAATAGCTTGCTTAGACTGTCTTCTGTTGGCCCAGGGACCATTTCCCAAGTGGGTCTGAAATCTTTATTTATTATTATTATTACTTATATGTATTTATGGGGTACAGAATTGACTCTCAATGTTTGTGTACAATACACAATGATCAAATCAATGTTATTAGCATGCTCATCATTACAAATCGTAATTACATTTTGTGTCCCTTACCCAATTACGCTGTATCCCCCCTCAGCCTGCCCCTTTCCCACCTCTAGTAACTATAGGTCCATTCTCTCCTTCTGAAACCTTTATATTCTCCAATTCAGCCACAAAAGGAGCTCCCTCTTGTCATTCAATTGCATCCAGCTGAGTAAGACAGGACTTACTCACCTGCTTGAGGTAGGAGAGTGTTGGTTACAGCTGCATTTAACTGGAGATACATAGTTTCCTCATTGTTCTGTTTGTCTGCTTTTCATCATTGTTGACATAACTGTGTCCACATTCTTTTTATAAAACTTTGATCAATTTATACAAATATAGGTAAAAATTCATAATGTAAAATTTTAGCATATATACATATTTTTACGCAGAAAATATCACACCAGACTTGCACAACTAAAACTGAAAATTGTAAAGTATATCGAATTACTTTTTTTCTCCTTTTCCACTATGTTCATTCCTACTTCCCATAGGTTCTATTTTATTAATTTTCTATAAATGTAATCTAGAACAATGTTCCATAAACAAATATTTATTTTTTAAAGTATCAAGTTCTAATACAGAAGGAGACAGAGGCTAGATGTGAGAGTTACATAATTCATTCTGGAGATGATTTTATTTGGGGAGAAATGATTCATTACTAAGTTATCCAGAAAAGACTGGGAAAGTTCTTCTGTGTTTGTCAACCAAAAATTATCTTTTAAATATTAAAACTTATCTTTTTATCAGTGTCCTAGCAGTAAAGTTTTTGAAAACAATGTATTTTTTGCCAAATAATCTTGATTGAATCAGTTTTGTATTACTTGATTATACACATATATAATATCACTATATATAAATGTAATGCTAATCTTTATAGTAAAGGATTATTATACTTTAACATGCTGAAAGAAATATGTTTGATATAAATTTTTCTTGCACAAAAATTATCATTTTGTTCATCTTTTATTTAATAGTTAATAAGATCACTTGCTAATATAAAAATGCCATCTTTGGAACAAAAATGTCTCATTTTTGTTCCCTCACTCATTAATTTATTTTAAAATGTTAACAATAATTTATAAAGTTTTTATTTGGTCAAAATGTAACTATGTAAATAAGGGAAAGTTCAGAATATTAGTGTTCTCTAGTGAATTCAGTTGCTTGACTAATTATTTTCTATGTTAGAATTTTAGGTCATATCTATTATTTAGGATCTCAAACTAGAAGACAGAAATTGATATCTGTACATGATCAGAGGAGTTCTGTTTTCTTGTAGAAACAGAAAGTCGTTATTCACTCATCAAATCACCAAGATTTATTCAATTAAGTTTTGGGAATATTACAATTTAGTGAACTATTTTGTCACAGTGGAAATAATGTCCAACTACAGGCGATCTTTGAGTTATTGTGGGTATGGTTTTAGACCATTTATAAAATATATGTGTAGAATATTAATTTTAGCACCATTTCTAAATGGCACGTAAATGTTTGGCAAGAGTGGAATGGATAAATAAATTGTGTTATAAACGTATAATGAATTATATCATCAATGAGAATAAACAAACTACAGTCGCAATAGCGACATGGGCAAATTTTACACATGAATATTGAAGATGGTAACAAAAGAGAAATCAAAATGTTTTTTAATTTATATAAAATTAAAAAATAAACAGAACCTCGTAGGGTGAAATAGTAAAAAGAGGAACGTTGCTCTGCAAAGATATAAAATGATTTCTATAATAAATTGTTAAGTGAATAGAGGAAAGTTGCAAAAAAAGTACATAATATACATATTTTGCAGAAATAGTACAAAGAATTATTTTCTCCCCAGACCATTTGATAAGTAATCTATAAATATGACAACCTATCACCCTCAAATAATTTATAAATTATTTTCTGGTAAAGTAGATTTTTCTACATAATCATAAATACAACCATCAAAATCAGGGAATCAACGTTGTTACCCTCTACCATCTAAACTTCACAATCTTTTTAAGTTTCACCAATTTTTTCCTATAGTGTGTTTTAAAGCAAAAGGGTCCACATTAAACGCAGACATTGCATCCAGCTGTCATGTTTCTTCAGTCTTTCTCATTCTGAAACAATTTTTTAGTCTTTTTAACTTTCATGACATTGACAATTTTGAAGATTATTGACCAGGAACTTTATACAATATTCATCAGTTTGGATTTGCCTGAAGTATCCTTGTGATTAGATTCGCAGATTTATATATCTTTTGCAAAAATATCACAGAAGTAATGCTACCTTCTCACTTTATCATAGTCGGTGGCACATGAATTTATTCTGTTATGCTCCTGATGATTTTTGCTTAATCACTTAGTGCAGAAGTTTCTGCTGGGGTTCTCCTATATAGAGTTAAGCATTATTCATTCTGAAAAAAAAAGAAAATTTTTATGAAGAACGAAGTATTTTTAAGATACATAATGCTTCCAGTAACAAGTGTATGATATTATTATTAAGAAAAACATTGAAAAATAAAAGAATCTTATAGAAAATTTTTATGAAGAACGAAGTATTTTTAAGATACAAAATGGTTCCAGTAACAAGTGTATGATATTATTATTAAGAAAAACATTGAAAAATAAAAGAATCTTATTATTCCGCTTCTACAGTTCTGTCGTTATACTGTACCAGTAGGGGGTATATGATTTTGTGAACCATATTTCATTTTTTTAAATTTTATCTTATTTATTCTTTTATTTATCCCTGATTAAATGCTGAATGTAAATCCAAGGAATTAGCTTTATATTAATATTAGTAGGCAAAAATAAAGTTTCAGCTTTTCCTCTCTAACCTAAAGTGTTTTGGTGGAAGATATGACTCAATACAGTATTAATTGAATTCAATCAAGCCTGACTTTGTGTTTTAGATTTGTGTACCAAATGTTTATTTTTTAAAAAAAAATTTTTTTTTTCCTTTTTGTCTTTTTTCGTGTCCGGCAATGGATTGCAACCCTCAGTGTCGTGCCCTCACTGGACCGTGACCGGCAACGGGATCGCAAACCTCGGTGCTGCGCCCGCACCTCGCTCAGCCAGTCAGCAGGAACCGGTCTGTATGTGGGATCCGAACCCTCGGCAGGAGCGCCGCCACACTCCCAAGCGGCGCACTGTAGCAGTGCGCCACCGGGCTGGCCCAAAAAAAAAAATTTTTTTTTAATTTTTTTTTTCTGTGCCACTGAGAGGTATGGGTCTAGTTTCATTCTCCTGCATATGGATATCCAGTTATCCCAGCACCACTTGCTGAAGAGGCATTCCCTACCCCAGTGGATAGGCTTGGGGCCTTTGTCAAAAATCAGATGGCAGAAGTGTGTGGGTTGATTTCTGGATTCTCTATTCTATTCCATTGATCAGTGTGTCTGTTTTTATGCCAGTACCATACTGTTTAGGTTATTATAGCTTTGTAGTATAGCTTCAAGTCAGGTAGTGTTATACCTCCAGCTTTATTTTTTTTGCTCAGCATTGCTTTGGCTGTGCGTGTTCTTTTGTTATTCCATATAAATGTCTGGATAGGTCGTTCCACTTCTGAGAAAAATGTCATTGGAATTTTGATGGGGATTGCATTGAATTTGTATATCACTTTGGGTAGTATGGATATTTTCACTATGTTGATTCTTCCAATCCAAGAGCATGGGATATCTTTCCATCTTCTTGTATCCTCTCTAATTTCTCTCAGTAGTGGTTTGTAGCTCTCATTATAGAGATTTTTCACATCCTTTGGTTAACTCAATTCCTAAGTATTTTATTTTTTTTGTTGGCTATTGTAAATGGGCAGGCTTTCTTGACTTCTTGTTCTGCCTGCTCATTTTTGGAGAAAAGAAATGGTACTGATTTTTGTGTGTTGATTTTGTATCCTGTAACTTTGCTGAAATCATTTATCAACTCCAAGAGTTTTTTTGTAGAGGCTTTAAGCTGTTCGATATATAGGATCATGTTGCAAACAGGGACAGTTTGACTTCCTCTTTTTCAATCTGGATGCGCTTTATTTCCTTCTCTTCTCTGATTGCTCAGGCTAGTACTTCCAACACTATGTTGAATAGG
>NW_007730039.1:560268-561377 GCF_000696425.1 Galeopterus variegatus
GTTTTTATAGCTGAGTAGTATTCCATTGCGTAGATATACCACATTTTCCATATCCACTCATCCGATGATGGACCCTATAGAGGGTCTTTGTCATGAATGAGTGCTGAATTTTATCGAATGATTTTTCAGCATCCATAGAGATGATCATATGGTCCTTGTGTTTGGCTTTATTAATATGGTGTATCATATTTATTGATTTGTGTATGTTGAACCAACCTTGCATCCCTGGGATGAATCCCACTTGATCGTGGTGAATAATTTTACGTATGTGTTGCTGTATTCTGTTTGCTAGTATTTTAGTGAGGATTTTTGCATCTGTATTCATCAAGGATATCGGCCTGTAGTTTTCTTTTTTGGTTATATCTTTACCTGGTTTTGGTATCAGGATGATGTTTGCTTCATAGAAAGAGTTCGGGAAATTTGTGTCTGTTTCAATCTTTTGGAATAGTTTGTAAAGAATCGGTGTCAATATTGACAGTGGGGTGTTCAAGTCCCCTGCTATTATGGTATTAGTGTCTAGTTCCTTCTTTAGGTCTAACAGAGTTTGTTTTATAAATCTGGCTGCTCCAAGTTTGGGTGCATACATATTTATGATTGTTATGTCTTCCTGATGCATCAGTCCTTTTATCATTATGTAGTGTCCCTCATTGTCTCTATTTATGTTTTTTAGTTTAAAGTCTATTTTGTCAGATATAAGAATAGCTACTCCAGCTTGTTTTTCTTTTCTGTTTGCATGGTATATCTTTTTCCATCCTTTCACTCTTAGTTTGTGTGTGTCTTTATGGGTGAGGTGGGTCTCTTGTAGGCAGCATATAGTTGTGTCTGCCTTTTTAATCCAGTCAGCCAGTCTGTGTCTTTTGATTGGGGAATTTAAGCCTTTTACATAAAGAGTTGTTATTGAAAGGTGTTGATTTATTCATTGCATTTTATTGGTTGTTTGGTTGTCTTAGGTGTCTTTTGTCCTTGCTTTCTGATTTACTGTTTGTTTTCTGTGTTTGTTGGTTCCTTAGGTTGTAGATAGCATTTTTGTTTGTTTGTTTTCTCTTCATGAATGCCATTTTTGTTTTACTAGTGGGTGTTGATTTTTCTTGGGTATTTATGGCAGTGGT
>NW_007730039.1:562704-574661 GCF_000696425.1 Galeopterus variegatus
AAAATAGATGCTTGTTCTAGCTTGCTGCTTAAACTCTCTGTTGTGTGTTTTATTTCATTGACTGAATTCTTCTGCTCTTCAAGCTCTGCTATGTTCTTTTTCAGGGCATTCATTTCTTTGTACATTGCTTCTTTCAGGTCCTGTATACTTTTCCTCGTTTCATCATGTTGTCTAGCTGAGTTTTCTTGTATCTCATCCAGTTTCCTTAGAATTATCACTCGAAATTCCTTGTCAGTTATTTCAAGGTCTTCTTGTTCTATAGGATCTAGACTTTGAGATTTATTAACTTTTGGTGGTGTACTTTCTTGCAGTGGTAGTTATTTTTCAGGAACGAAACCCAGATTACTCCCTTGAGGATTTCTTGTAAGGGTGGTCGTGTGTTAGTGAAGTCCCACAGTTTTTGTTTATCTGAGAAATATACTATTTGCCCTTCATTTTGGAAGGATAGCCTTCAAGGGTAGAGTATTCTTGGCTGGCAATTTTTGTCTTTTAGTATTTTGAATATATCATCGCATTCCTTTCTAGCTTTTGGGGTTTGTGATGAAAAGTCTGATGTTAGCCTGATTGGGGCTTCCGTATATCTGATTTGACACTTCTCTCTTGCAGCTTTTAAGATGCTCTTTGTCTCTGAGTTTTGCCAATTTGACTATAACATGTCTTGGAGAAGGCCTTTTTGTGTTGAATACATTTGGAGATCGTTGAGCTTCCTGGATCTGAAGATCTGTGATTTTTTCTATACCTGGGAAGTTTTTCGCCACTATTCTGTTGAATATGTTTTCAATTCAATCTCCGTTTTCCTCCCCTTCTGGAATACCCATGACTCAGATATTTGAGCACTTAAGGTCGTCTGATATCTCCCTCAGATTTTCTTCAATGTCTTTGATTCTTTTTTCTTTTGTTTTTGTCTGCTTGTGTTATTTCAAACAGCCCATTTTCAAGTTCAGAGGTTCTCTCTTCAACTTCGACAAGCCTGCTGGTTAAACGCTCCGTTGTGTTTTTTATTTCGCTGAATAACTTCTTCAGTTCAGCAAGTTCTGCTACATTTTTTTTCAGGTCATTGATTTCCTTGTACTTTTCCTCGTTTCATCATGTTGTCTAGCTGAGTTTTCTTGTATCTCATCCAGTTTCCTTAGAATTATCACTCGAAATTCCTTGTCAGTTATTTCAAGGTCTTCTTGTTCTATAGGATCTAGACTTTGAGATTTATTAACTTTTGGTGGTGTACTTTCTTGATTTTTTTGTATTTCTGGTATCTTTTTTTGATGTTTATTCATTGTTGCAGGGGGTTTCACAGTCCACCAGTTTGAGACTATTGACTAACTAAGATGTTGCTGTGGTTGCCAATTTGGTATGGCTACCTCCGTGACTGCTCAGTCGGCCTCTAGTGCCTTGTGTGTATGGTTGCCTCGGGTCTTGGGACTTCTCCGGGGCGCCACATCTCTGGTCATCTTTGACTCTGCTGGACTGATGGATCACGGGGCATTACTGCAGGTTGTGTGGTCTCTGCCTAGTTTCCACTTCCAATGCCGGACTTCTCCCTGTTCCGTGAGCTCCAGCCTGGGCTGCTGGATCACGTAGTGGTGGCCCCACAGGCTGTGTAGTTTCTGTCAAGTCTCCGCCACCCTAGCTGGACGTCTCCCCAGTCTGTGCACATTAGGCTGGGTGTTGGGCCTTAAAAACTAATGCCACTTTTAAGTGACATTACAAGTGGATTAACGTGGCAGCCTAAGATGGTGCCAGGAGGAAGTAGGGTGGGAGTGTCTGTGGGAACCTTGCCTTAGCCCTTATTGGCTGCACTCGTGAACACTGCATGATTACAATAGATAGGCATTGAGACAGAACCCTTAAGCTGTTTGGAGGATGTAAAAAACCTGACTTTCCCATTTGCCCTTAAAAGCAAGTGCTTGTGTGCTAATAAACGGAAGTACCTCGACAGAACCCCTGCCACATCTGAGTGTCCTTTAACTGGGCTGGTTTGGGGCTGCGGTTGTGCATCGTCTCTTCACCGCTCTCTTTCCCCATCTTCTTCTAAAGGGGACAGGAGGGAAAGAGGAATCCTGGGCCGTTTGCTTGACCACCGAAAGGAATGAGGCTAGGGCTGTATGGGTCAGCCTGTGGCAGACCCGACAGAGTGGTTTCCCGTGTGACGCATTTTAAAGGCAAGTGAGTGAGGCCCCTGGCTTCTCGGTCCTGAAAGAAGGTCGATGAAGGGTGATCAACCAGCGGAGTGTTCCCCGCAGCCATGGTAGTCACTGTGAAGTAATCCACCTGCGTGTCAGGGTGAGTAACATATCAGGGGGAAGTCCCTGCACTTCTCTGCCCTGTGCTCCCTTTGTCCTTTCCTCACCGGGCAACATGTGAGGTGTGTGTGGAAAGAGTGATGAGACAGCCTGCAAGGCTCTAAAGTACATGTCAAAAAGAAGAGGCCTAGAAATATCTGACTCCATGGCCACCAGTGCCTGGCGTCATGTGGTAAAGGTAGCCCCTTGGGCACCTTTGTCCAACTTGTTCTCATATGAGACTTGGGACTGGGTTCAGACCCTGGCCAGAAATAATGAGATTAGTCATCGGCTGGGTCCCCCCTTAGGGTTCTACCTAACCATCTCTGCCCTAAAGCTTTGCTTCCATCCTGAGCATCAAGAAGGGGCAGAAAGGGATTGGGCACAGTTCGATGAGGAGAGAAAAAAGGAAACAAAGCTGCCAATGCAAGGCCTTGAGCCATTGAGTGATACCTATGTCCCTACCCTGTACCCTCCTCTCCCAGCATTCTCACCCTGCCAAAGTTTAGCCGAAGGAGAGAAAGTGGCACCTGAAGAAGTGGAGGAGGCTAGTCCCCCTTTAAAGACACCCCCAGCAGAGCTAAAAGTTTTCCCTGTCATGGCTCGCGGGGAACCCTCAGCTGTTTGCAGCCTGTGGGGTGAAGCGGCCCCTCAGGACTATCTGGTCAATGTTGTAAAAGAACTAAAAAAGGCTGTTGCCGAGGCCGGGAATTTATCCTCTGCCTTGCAGGCTCAGACACAAAACTTAACTGAAGACTTCAAGATGTTTACTGCCCTGATCCCCTCAGGAAACAATACTTCCCCACCCTTCAAGGGACAATGTTTTGGTTGCGGAAGACAAAGTCATTTTAAAAGCCAATGTCCCAAGGTTAAAGGCAAAAAAACCCTACCACACCTTGCCCCCGATGTAAAAAAGGATTATATTTGAAAAAGGACTGTTGGTCCAAATTTGACTAAGCCCCTGGCAGAAATAGGCCAGCCACTTCGTACCCTTGGGACGCTCATGATCTTAAAGAGCTGAAAACGGCTGTCACAGAGGATGGACCCAGTTCTCCATGGGCAGAAACCATCCTCCAGGGCTTAGTGCACAAACCTTGCATGACCCAAGATTGGAAAATGCTCTGTAAGTCTGTCCTCCCCCCAAAATTTGTTTATCAAATTCTGCACTTTCTTTGAAGAAGACTGCCATGTGCAGGTGGAGATAAACCAAGCAGCCAACCCACCCATCCCTATCAGCTTTGGCATGCTGTCTGGAACAGCAGATCAGTTTAGTACTGGAATCCAACAGGCTGCTATCCCAGCCCCCTACGAGGACCAGGTTAGGGCAACAGCGTTAGCCACATGGAAGAAGTCGGCTGAAGGGCCCAGTGAGCCCGCAATGGCTGGGGTCACCCAGCGACCCTCTGAGGACCTGCTCTCTTTCATAGTTCAGGTGCAACAGAGCATACAGAGAAAGTTTCCTGCAGGTCCTCTCTGGGACCAGTTTGTAAAAATGGTAGTGTGGGATGGCATGACTGCTGACCACAAGATTGCCTGTGCCAGGCTCAAAGATCGTTCTATGGAAAAGTGGGTCATTGCCAGTAGAGACGTTTGAAGCTACCAACAACAAACCAGGGCTTTAACTTCCGCTCTACAGCTCAAGCGGAAACCCTTGCAAGTGCTATGACCCAGAATCTTAGTGTCAGGATCCCTAAGGAGAGCCCCAGCCAACCCTCCCATAGGGGTCAATGTTATGGCTGTGGGGAAGAAGGTCATTCCAAAAGGGACTGTCCCAGCCGGAAAAATAAAAACCTTCCCTCTATGCTGTGCCCTAGGTGTGGTAAGGGGCTTCATTGGAAGTGTGAGTACCCGTCTAAACTAGAGGATGGGCAATCCCCAGCCCTGTCACCCCAAGGGGATACAAAGCCAGCGCCACCATGCCCTACCAGGTGGCCAGTACAACAGGCTCATTGGACTATACATATAGTTCCTGGGTTAAGACCAAAAATGAATCTTAAAATTCAAGGCAAAGAGTTTCGGTGCCTTGTTGACACAGGGGCAGATCAAACAGTCCTTAGCCCCTATGGCAAAAATAAATGGGTCTCCGTCTTCAAAGACAAGCCATTGTTGAACAGCACCACCAATGCCTAAAAAATCAATTATTAAAACAAAAAGGGGGAGTCACCAGCCCTCATCAGCAGTTGGGACAGGCACTCCTAACTTTAAACATCCTAAATTTTTCCAAAAATAAACCCTTGTCTGCCTTCCAGAAACACTGGTCAGCTCAACCACCACTCCCGGAAGTCCAAGTGCCATGGAAAGACCCCTTAACAGGCCAGTGGAGGGGCCCTGACCCATTGCTAACTATGGGTCAAGGGTTTGGTTGTGTCTTCCCCCTCAGTGAGTCAACCCCTATATGGGTCCCAGCCAAAGATCTTAAGTTCTTGCCAGACACCCAGGGTACTGAGGACCCTGAGGAGTTTATTGTTTGTATGTTTCAGACTGCATTATGAACCCTTTGTGGATGCTCCAAGTGGCTGCCCTCATAGGGTCAACAAGGACAAGGGCCTCTGCCACCGTGGAAGGTCCCCAGGAGCCAGCCAACCAAACCTGGAGGTCATACAAGCCGCTTGGAGGTGTCTGTATCACATTTAAAAAAAAAATCGCTAACATCACTTTTTGAAGTTGTTTTACAGAATCGACGTGGACTAGACCTGTTGTTCTTACAGCAAGGAGGATTATGTGCTGACCTCAAAGAAAAGTGCTGCTTCTACACTGACCACTCTGGAGTGGTCAAGGATTCCCTATCTAAGCTTAGAGAAGGGCTAGAAAAGTGCAAAAAAAGAGTGAGAAGCCAATAGTAAATGGTTCCAAAGCTGGCTTTCAGGTTCCCTGTGGCTCACCACCCTGCTGTCCTCCCTCACAGGCCCCCTCATCTTGGAGCCTTATGCCATTCGCCAGGTTGTGTGCCTTATAAGGTGCAACACAACTTCTCTCATAATGCTCACCCAGGTGGTAGAGGAGGTGGCCCATTATGAAAGCCCTGACAGCCCTTGGGTCAATATGGCCCTTCAAGAAATCAACGCCAATCTCTAAGGCTCCGCCCTGCCTGCGCTTGGCTGGATAGTCAATGATGGGTAAGATTTCCAGAGGGAAACAAACTAAGACAGGCACAGCCACCAGAGGGAATGGAGGCTAGGCTGGGAAGGTTAGCCGCCTCCAGCTGCCTTATTAAAACAAAAAGGGACAGATGTCATGCCTTAAAAACTAACGCTACCTTAAGTGACATTACAAGTGGATTAACGTGGCAGCCTAAGACAGTGCCGGGAGGAAGTAGGGTGGGAGTGTCTGCGGGAACCTTGCCTTAGCCCTTAATGGCTGCACTCGTGAACTCTGCATGATTGCAATAGATAGGCAATGAGACAGAACCCTTAAGCTGATTGGAGGATGTAAAAAACCTGCCTTTCCCATTTGCCTTTAAAAGCAAGTGCTTGTGTGCTAATACACAGAACTGCCTTGACAGAATCCCTGCCATGTCTGAGTGTCCTTTAACTGGGCTGGTTTGGGGCCGGCGGTTTTGCTCACGTCTCTTCACCACTCTCTTCCCGTCTCCTTCTAAAGGGGACAGAAGGGAAAGAGGAATCCCAGTCCGTTTGCTCGCCCACTGAAAGGAACGAGGCTAGGGCTGTACGGGTTGGCCGGTGGCGGACCCAACAGCTGGGCTGCTGGATCTCGCAGTGGTGGCCCCGCAGGGTGTGTGTTTTCTGCCAAATCTCTGCCTCCCTAGCTGGATGTCTCCCCACTCTGTGCACACTAGGCTGGGCTGGGACGTGTCTTCTGCAACCCTTGTCTAACAGCCGGGCCTTCATGACCCTGCTCAGCACCGCCTTGCCCAGGGAGTCTTCTAGGTTTCTGCTAGGCACAGATGACTGGTTGCTCTGGGTGCCTTTGTAGTGGTGTGTAGAACTTTCTCGGGACTTATCACCTTCCTCCTGGTATCGCGGTTATTTGTGTACTTGTTTTATCTCCCACACCAGAGCGTGAGCTCCTCGGGGGAGAACCCTGCCGCACACGGTTCACCTTTGTATCCCCCCAGCACTGACTGAGTCCGGTGCCTGCCTGCAGTCAGCACTCCGGCAGGTTCAAGAGAACTCGGGAATGCTCCGACCACACTATTCCTAACCAGAAATTGGTTAGGTGTTTTTCCATACTGGTGGCCGCAGAGATGGTGTCTGCCTCCCAGTAACAGGAAGTTTACTGGGGGCCAGAGCCCTGGGTGTGGTGGAGTGACAGTCAGCCTGGCCTGCACTTCCCTGCCCTCCCAACGCTGGCCGGGAACACACCACGCCACCAGCCCCACCAGAGAACCTCAGAGGGTGTGGGAGGGGAGTCCAGCCCACAGGCCCCGGGAAGCCCCGTGCTGGGACAAGCAAGTTGGAAGGCTCAGTGAGGAGCCAAGCCAGGCGGGGAGGACAGGCCTGGCTGAGCCAGGGTGGAGCCACTACCACCCGAGAAAATGGAGGCAGCCCCGGGGCCAGTGAGTGGCCGGTAGGGCAGGCAGAAGCTGCGCGGACGTCTGCCCCGCAAGCAGGGCCAGGCCAGGGGTCACTCATGGGGCTGGGCCAGCCGGGCGGCTCCCTCTCCGCCTCTGCATCATCGCTGTTCCCATCCTCGGCTGCTCACTCGGTCCTGCAGCATGGCTCAGGTGCTCCCAGGAATCTTCTTTTATGCCAGCCCGAACCTCGAATCCTGAATAGAGCAGCTGTCCGCCTTCAGCGTGGCCCCAGCCTCCGGGATCCTTGCAGCATCGACAGCGGCCCTGGCGCCCTGTTCCCTGTTTAGAAACTTGCTTTTGCAGCTAAGAAACAGTTCTTTTCCTGCTCCACACTTCAAAGCTGTTGCCTGTAAATGAGGCAGAATCTCCTGCCAAGGGCAAAGTTACGGTAAGCCCCAATGACAAGCCACCAGCAGCGGTACTCCCTTAAGAGACGGCAAGAGGAAGGTCCACAAGTTTCACAGCTGCCTAAGGCCCAGTGGCCACCTTTTCTACCTCACCTATTCAGCGCCAACCGCCACAGCCACCGCCATCTTGAAAAACCCTGTTCACCATATTTTCAAGTTTGGTACTCAGCCTTCCATCTGCAATAAAGCATAATTGGACTCAGGGCAATTTTGGAATATATATACTTATGAGAAATAAATGATTTATTAATGGCAACCACAGCAATTCCCTATTCTTGCTTTTATTATTTTTCTTATCTTGCATTCAATATTTGGCTTTTTTATTTTTGGAAAATAAAAGTATTTAAAATTCATAATATTTTTATTATTGGCATGTTTTTGTTTTATAGTTTTATGCATATCACTATATGAAGTTACTTTATAATTATCTAAAATTGCAGACTTTGTTATTGGATTTAAAAGCTTTCTAGAAGGTTTCACTTGCTTTTGTTTTCAAATTTGTTAGTTTCCTTTTCTTTTTTTCTCCCTTGGTAATCATTTTTCTGTTTTGTTATACTTTTTTCAAAAAAATTCAATATTTATCCCATTTTTTATCCCATAATTATTTCTTTTTAACTTAATGAGTGATCACAGTAATAATTTTCTTTTGATATTTTGCGGGAATGTGTTTTATTTATTTGTAAGATAAATAGTTTAATATTTGGATAACAAAATGTATTAAAATTTTAAATTTCTTATTAATTTTTTCACTTGTTCTGCTGCCATTGAGAGACATATAGGTATTCCTAAAGTAGTTTTTTATTGTGGTCAATTTCTTCTTCTATCTAAAAAAAATTAACACATATTTTGCCATGGCGTTCACAGTAATAAATTTTTATCACTACTTCCTCACTGTGAATTGAACAAAAAACAGTGTGAAGAAGAAAAGCACAGTGATTTTTGAAGAGTTGTATTATAATAACTCGTTTTGATAGGCAGGATTGTGAGACTAAAATGAGAAATTTAAAGGAATTGGCAAATCTCTTATTTTGCATGTTTGTTTTGTTTTTTCTAAAATATGATAGGCAGCTGGTCATTTGAGTTGAATATAGTTCAACCTGGAGAATGGAACAGGAAATAAATTATGCATTAGTCTGCATGGATTCTTTAGTTTAGTTTTTAAAAACATCTGTAATATAAGGCTGGATGGAATTCTTAAGAATTTTTTAAAAAACTCCACAAAATGTAAAATGATTAGCCTATGTCCACATATCTTATTGGTATAAATTCACCACTACAATACAATTCTCCTTATTCCAAATTTCATGCTTTTTTTCACACATTGCCCATATTTAGAATAGATAAGAGAAAAATATTTCTTAATAACCAGTATTTTCCCCTTTAATTCAGAGAATTTGTGAAATTGATGAGGGGATTTTTTAACTAGCCTTTTTTTCTCTTTTTTGTGAAGGGGGTCTCATCATAGTTATGAGAGAGGAGAAAATCTCTTTATGATATCCTTTTTACCTAAAGATGTCTAGGGCAAATTGTGGAGTCTATAGTCAAAAGAAATTCACATCTTTAATGCAGCAAACCCTGGAGACCAATCAGAAACTTACATAGCGCTCCTTTATTGTTGCCATTAATTATCTTTGTCTTTGGGTAATATTTCAACAAATATTTTTAATTAAAGACAAAGTCATTCTCAGGATAGCATGTTTGGAACCAGCTCTGCTTTGATGATTTCCAAACAGTGTGATTCCCTCTGGATGCTTAAAATAATACTCCATTCTCACAGTTAAGTGCTTCAGAGAGACCTGAGAGCGACAAATTTGTACCTTTGAGAATGTTCATGAGCAGATGAAACCCCACTGGTCTCAAGTTAAATTGGGGTGTTAGGACGCTAATTTCTCAAACTTACAAATTGATCTGGTTTTGCCATAATTAGCTATAGGTTGCACCAGAGAAACTAGGTGATTCCCATTAGAAGAATGAAACTTTTACATCCTGTTACGAATTATCTTAAATAAAGCCCATGTAAAATAACTCACAATTTTAATGAGTCTCATTGGCTGTATTAAAAAGTAAATTTAGTAAGAAACATAATTAGAAACAACCTTAAGAAATCCCTGGCTAGGTGATTACAGTACAACTCAAGTTTGAAATAGTTTTAAATGGTACATTAAACATTAAAAAATGTAGAGTCAGTGACAAGAATTTCTTTGAAGTTTCATACTTGTCTTAAATGCACACACACATATACATGCACTCAAAAGAGTCTCTTGGGTGAATGTCAACATTATTAGATTAATTCCCAAAGAATCCACGTTAAAAGTAACTTTGATATATCTGTAAACACAATTTTCTGTTTTTTTCCATGGAGAATTATATTCTCTTGACCTTTCTTTTTTTTTTTTAAATAAAAACTATTTGAAATAGTAATTCATAGCTTCTAGTTTACACCATTTTACCTTCCTTAATCCCTGGAAGTTAGTTTAAAATTAATTTACATTTATTATTACTTCAGTGGAAATGTTGTTCTTATATTATTCTTTAGGTTTAATGGACATAACTTAGAATAAATGAGAAAAAATAAAATCTCTTTTCTTAAAACTATTTTTCTTCTCTATAGACAAATTTGAACTACAGTTTCTTTTGCTTCTAGTATAATCATGTAAAGAAATATTTTATCCAACTTCTTGAGGTTTTTAATATTTTTCTTTTAAAAAATAATTTTGAATGGCAAGGTACAATTTAAACAATTTTTCTTGAGATGCTACCAAAATCGTATTGGGAGAGTTCAAAGAAAATAATTCCATTACTTAGATAAACATGTTACAATCTTCACTCAATTAATGTACTCTTATCCTTTGTGTTCCCTTCAGGTCATCAGATGTATGGATACTATTTATGTATGTTGCTTCAAGGCTATTGTTTGGTTAATTAGATCAAACAGTTCTGTTCTGAATTACATTAGACACTGTGCGGTATAAAGCACTATTCTCAGCTAGTACTTTTAGCCAGAGCAGCCACACCATACAATAATAAATTAATTTTACCATAAATTATCCTCAGGCTTCATATCAATTAAATATCAAAATCACATCACAAGTAACCTGTAATAACAATAGAGTATACACAGGATTTGAGGAATAGCTACCAAAAAATTTCTTTGTCCAAGTCTTCTAAAGATATCTATTATAATCGATCATCTTAAAAAAATATTCCTTCAACCGTGCACCAAGAGCTGGGGATAATTCTGGGAAGATAATATGGGGAGAAATTCCCTGACTGTAATGACTAAAACTGGTCAATATGAAAAAAGAGTAAAATGGTAAGAATCCTGAATCTCTTTTTGTAATCTGTCTAAAACAGTGCATTGTGGGTCTTTCTATTTATATCTTCAGAATAATTGAAAGGGAAAACAAGGCGCTATGTTAACTGTTGATCAAAAATAAAACATTTTATACTTTTGATAGAGACTAATTCCAGACACCAAATAATTAAGCAATAATTCAAATCCTTTCTTTCAATTTCCCAGAATATCATATCACATAGAAGTGGAAGAGCTCTTATTTTAAGTGTGAGGTAGTGTTTTAAATTTGAAGCTGTCTGCTAAAGTAGATAGATATTTTTGTTGTTACTTTTCAGTTTTGATACCAGGTTATCAGATGATTATGAAACCAATTTTTTAAAAAGAATTGTTTAATTATAGTTGTCTAGCTTATAGCATTCATGCACACAAATAAGCCACCCAAAGATTGAAAATCATATTCTACCTAAAGACAAAAGGTGAAGGCCAGGGCTGAGGTAGAAAACTGAGATTTAAATTTTAAGTACTTTCTCTTAGTGTTTATAACATTCAAATGCAAAAGCTGATGTGTTTTCTTATGTCATAGATGTGCCTTAATAACTTGCTCTAACAAATAATTCAAGTGAATCCTTTCTATATGCTTCCTAAATCAATAACTAATTAAGATACACAAATAGTTTCATCAATGGAGAATTTCATATTTTTGAAGGCAGTCCATTTCATTCTCAAAATACTGCCTCTTTGAAAGGTTTCTCTCTCTCTCTTTTTTATAGTCTATGATTTATTTAGCCAACACCAGCACACAATCACCATTCATTAAACTGCTCAGGCACATTAACATCAGCTTTACTACCTCTGGGTGAGTGTCTCTCCTATATTTGACCTTTGATCTGCAGTGGGATTGAAGGAATTTGTCTTATGATTGTCAGTATTTTGGTCAGTAGTATCTTGGTACTGGCATCTGTGACCACTGAAGGAAGCTATCTCAGAGACCCTTGCAGGGGGCAAACACCAAGCCTCTGCTGGAGGTGACCTCCCGACCTGCGTTTGGGATTTCTCCAACCTGCTGAAATAATGCTTGTAGCGTTTCTTGGACACATGGAAATATAACATCTCCAAAGTTAAGGCTACCATGCTCTAAAATGGAACCCTGAAACCACAGAAGGCAGAGCACGCTTAGGTGATGACTGTTTCAACTTTTTTTTTTTCCTTTTAAATATTGTTTTTATTTTATTTATTAATTTTTTAATAATTTTATTTTCTTGATATACATTGTGGTTAATTAATGTTGCCCCTTATCAAAACCACCCTCCCTCCTCCCTCCCCCCAAAAATGTCCTTTCTGTTTGCTTGTCTTATCAAGTTCAAGTAATTGTGTTTGTTATATCTTCCGCCCCCCCCCCCGGTTTTGTTTGGTTGTGTGTGTGTGTGTGTGTGTGTGTGTGT
>NW_007730039.1:575528-596506 GCF_000696425.1 Galeopterus variegatus
TTAAAAAAACTGAAAGAAAAATTCAATATGGTTGTTGTGTGATTTAAAAAGGAGCCCGTGCTTTTGGGGTCGTATTCATGAAGTCTGTGTACAGTCCTATTTGCTGAAGTGTTTCTCCTATGTTTTCTTTAATAAGTTTTATTGTTTCAGGGTGTATATTTAAATCCTTAATCCATTTTGAGTTGATTTTAGTATATGGTGAGAGGTATGGGTCTAGTTTCATTCTCCTGCAAATGGATATCCAGTTCTCCCAGCACCATTTGTTGAAGAGCAGTCCCTACCCCAGTGAATAGGCTTGGTGCCTTTGTCAAAGATCAGATGACAGTAAGTGTGTAGGTTGATTTCTGGATTCTCTATTCTATTCCATTGATCAGTGTGTCTGTTTTTATGCCAGTACCATACTGTTTTGGTTATTATAGCTTTGTAGTATAGCTTAAAGTCAGTTAAGTTTTATACCTCCAGCTTTTTTTTTTCTGCTCAGCATCGTTTTGGCTATGCATGGTCTTTTATTATTCCATATAAATGTCTGGATAGTTCTTTCCATTTCTGAGAAAAATGTCATTGCAGTTTTGATGGGGATTGCATTGAATTTGTATATCACTTTGGGTAGTATGGCCATTTTCACTATGTTGATTCTTCCAATCCAAGAGCATGGGATATCTTTCCATCTTCTTGTATCCTCTCTAATTTCTCTCAGTAGTGGTTTGTATTTCTCATTATAGAGAGTTTTCACATCCTTGGTTAACTCAGTTCCTAAGTATTTTATTTTTTTGGTGACTATTGTAAATGGGCAGGCATTTTTTACTTCTCTTTCTGCATGTTCACTATCAGAGAAACAAATGGTACTGATTTTTGTGTGTTGATTTTGTATTCTGATACTGCGCTGAAATCATTTATCAATTCCAAGAATTTTTTTGTAGAGGCTTTAGGCTGTTTGATATATAGGATCACGTCATCTGCAAACAGGGATAGCTTGACTTCTTCTTTTCCAATCTGGATGCCCTTTATTTCCTTCTCTTCTCTGATTGCTCTGGCTAGTACTCCCAATACTATGTTGAATAGGAGTGGTGAGAGTGGGCATCCGTGTCTCGTTCCTGTTCTTCAAGGAAAAGCTTAGAGCTTTTCCCAATTCAGGATGATATTGGCAATGGGTTTGTCATATATGGCTTTAATTATGTTGAGATACTTTCCATGTATATCTAACTTGTAGAGAGTCTTTATCATGAATGAGTGCTGAATTTTATCAAATGATTTTTCAGCATCCATAGAGATAATCATATGGTCCTTGTGTTTGGCTTTATTAATATGGTGTATCACATTTATTGATTTGTGTATGTTGAACCAACCTTGCATCCCTGGGATGAATCCCACTTGATCGTGGTGAATAATTTTACGTATGTGTTGCTGTATTCTGTTTGCTAGTATTTTAGTGAGGATTTTTGCATATATATTCATCAAGGATATCGGCCTGTAGTATTCTTTTTTGGTTATTTCTTTACCTGGTTTTGGTATCAGGATGATGTTTGCTTCATAGAACCAGTTCGGGAGATTTGAGTTTGTTTCAATCTTTTGGAATATTTTGTAAAGAATCAGTGTCAATTCCACTTTGAATGTTTGGTAAAATTCTGCTGTGAATCCATCTGGTCCTGGGCTTTTCTCTGTTGGGAGCCTTCTGATAACAGCTTCAATCTCCCATATTGTAGTTGGTCTGTTCAAATTTTCTACATCTTCCTGGTTCAGTTTTGGGAGGTTGTGTGTGTCCAGAAATTTATCCATTTCCTCCAGATTTTCAAACTTATTGGTGTATAGTTGTTTATTGTAGTCTCGAATGATTCCTTGTATTTCAGGTGAATCAGTTGTAATATCGCCTTTTTCATTTCTATTTTTTGTTATTTGAATCTTCTCTCTTCTTTTTTTTTTGTTAGCCATGCTAATTTTCTGTCAATTTTGTTTGTCTTTTCAAAAACCAACTTTTTGATTCATTGATCTTTTATATTGTTTTTTGGGTTTCAATTTCATTAAGTTCTGCTCTGATCTTAATGATTTCTTTCCATCTGCTAACTTTAGGTTCTTATCTTTCTTGTTTTTCTAGTTCTTTAAGGTGAAGTGTTAAGTTGTTCACTTGCCATCTTTCCATTCTTCTGAAGTGAGCATTTAATGCAATAAATTTCCCCCTTAAGTGAGGTGTGCATTTAATGCAATACATTTCCCCCTTAATACTGCTTTTGCAGTGTGCCACAGGTTTTGGTATGATGTATCATTATTTGCATGTGCTGATGAGGAGATTGAATATTCTCAGGTTTTTGGATGGAATGTTCTGTAGATATCTGCCATGTCCAATTGGTCTATTGTTAAGATCTTGTGTTTCTCTGCTGATTCTTTGCCTAGATGATCTGTCCAATATTGACAGTGGGGTATTCAGGTCCCTTGCTCCTATGGTATTAGTGTCTATTTCTTTCTTTAGGTCTAATAGAGTTTGTTTTATAAATCTGGCTGCACCAACATTGGGTGTGTAGATATTTATGATTGTTATGTCTTCTTGATGCATCAGTTCTTTTATCATTATGTAGTGACCCTCCTTGTCTCTTTTTAAGGTTTTTAGTTTAAAGTCTATTTTGTCAGATATGAGAATAGCTACTCCAGCTTGTTTTTCCTTTCTGTTTGCCTGGGAGATCTTTTTCCATCCTTTCACTCTTAGTCTATGTGAGTGTTTATGGGTGAGGTGGGTCTCTTATAGGGAGCATATAGTTGGGTCCTCGTTTCTAATCCACTCAGCCAGTCTGTGTATTTTGATTGGGGAATTTAAGCCTTTTACATTAAGAGTTGTTATTGAAAGGTGTTGATTTATTCCTATCATTTTATTGATTGTTTCTTTGTCTTAGGTGTCTTTTGTTCCTTGCTTTCTGCTTTGCTGTTTGTTTTCTGTGTTTGTTGGTTCCTTACTTTGTAGATAATGTTTTTGTTTATTTGCTTTCTTCTCATGATTGTCATTTTTAATATACTAGTGGGTTTTGATTTTACTTGGGTTTTTATGGCAATGGTAGTTATTTTTCAGGAACCAAACCCAGTCCTCCCTTGAGATTTTCTTGTAAGGGTTGTTGTGTGGTGGTGAACTCCCGCAGTTTTTGTTTGTCTGAGAAGTATACTATTTGCCCTTCATTTCGGAAGGACAGCCTTGCAGGCTAGAATATTCTTGGCTGGCAATCTTTGTCTTTTACTATTTTGACTATACCATCCCATTCCTTTCTAGCTTTTAGGGTTTGTGATGAAAAGTCTGATGTTAGCCTTGTCGGGTCCACCCCCAGTAGCTGACCCGTACAGCCCTAGCCTCGTTCCTTTCAGTGGGCGAGTGAACGGCCTGGGATTCCTCTTTCCCTCTGGTCCCCTTTTGAAGGAGACAGGGGAAGAGAGCCATGAAGAGAGGTGAGCACACCACCAGCCCCAAACTAGCCCAGTTAAAGGACACTCAGACGCAGTGGGGGTTCTGTCAAGCAGTTCCGTTTATTAACACACAAATATTGGATTTTAAAAGTAAATGGCAAAGGCAGGTTTTTTACATCCTCCAATCAGCTTAATGGTTAAGGGTATGCATCCTGTCTCAATACCTAGCTATTGCAATTACGCAGTGTTCACAAGTGCAGCCAATAAGGGCTAAGGCAAGGTTCCTGCAGACACTCCCACTCTGCTTTCTCCTGGCGCCATCTTAGGCTCCCACGTTAATCCACTTTTAATGTCACTTTAAGGTGGTGTTAGTTTTTTAAAGGCCCAACAAGCGTGATTGGGGCTCCCTTACAGGTGATTTGACGCTTCTCTCTTGCAGCTTTTACGATTCTCTCTTTGTCTTTTTTTGCCAATTTGACTATAACATGTCTTGGAGAAGACCTTTTTGGGCTGAATACGTTTGGAGATCATTGATCTTTCTGGATCTGAAGATCTGTGATTTTTCCTATGCCTGGGAAGTTTTCTGCCACTATTTTGTTGAATATGTTTTCAATACATTCTCCTTCTTCCTCCCCTTCTGGAATACCCATGACACAGATCTTTGAGCGCTTAAGGTTGTCTGATGTCTCTCTCAGATTTTCTTCAATATCTTTGATTCTTTTTTCTTTTTTCTTGTCTGCTTGTGTTATTTCAATCAGTCCATCTTCAAGTTCAGAGGTTCTCTCTTCAACTTCTGCTATCCTTCTGGTTAAACTCTCCATTGTGTTTTTTTATTACACTGAATAACTTCTTCAGTTTGGCAAGTTCTGCTACATTTTTTTCCAGGTAATTGATTTCCTTGTACATTTCCTCTTTCATGTCCTGTATACTTTTTCTCATTTCATCATTCTGTCTAGTTGAGTTTTCTTGTATCTCATTCAGTTTCTTTAGAATTATCACTCGAAATTCTTTGTCATTCATTTCAAGGGCTTCCTATTCTATAGCATCTAGAGTTTGAGATTTATTAACTTTTGGTAGGGTACTTTCTTGGTTTTTTGCTTTTCTTGTATCTTTTATTTGATGTTTATTCATTTTGGCAGGGGGTTTCACAGTGCACAGGTTTGACCCTATTGGCTAACTAAGGTGTAGCTGTGTTTGTCAATTTGGTATGGCTACATTTGTGACTGCTCAGTTGGCCTCTAGTGTCTTGTGTGTGTGGTTGCCTCAGGTCTTGAGCCTCTCCAGAGAGCCACCTCTCTGATTAGTTTGGACTCTGTTGTGCTGCTGGATCATGCCTTGGTGGCCCCACAGGGTGTGTTTTCTGCTGAGTCTCTGCCTCCCTAGCCGGACATCTCCCCGCTCTGTGCGCACAAGGTGGGGCTGTTGGACCTCGCAGAGGTGGCCCACAGGGTGTGTGTTTTCTGCCGAGTTTCCGCCTCCCTAGCTGGACGTCTCCCCATTCTGTGTGCACTAGGTGGGGTTGTTGGACCTCGCAGAGGCGGCCCGCAGCATGTGTGTTTTCTACCGAGTCTCCACCTCCCTAGCCAGACACCTCCCTGCTCTGAACTTGGGTGGGGTGTGTCTTCTGCTACCCTCATCTATCAGCCAGGCCTTCAAGCTCCTGCTCGGCACTGCCCCTCCCAGGAAGGCTTTCAGGTTTCTGCTAGGTGCAGCTGACTTGTCGCTCTGGGTGTCTTTGTAGCACTGTATAGGGCTTTCTTGGGACTTATCGCCGTCCTCCTGGTATTGCAGTTATCTGTATACTTGTCTTATCTCCCACATCAGAGTGTGAGCTCCTCGGGGGAGGAGACTGCAGCACACAGTTCCTCTTTGATTCTCCCTGGCGCAAACCAACTCCGGCGCCCGACCTCAGTCAGCTCGCCGGCACATTCAAGTGAGCTCGGGAGCACTCCGATCACACTTTTCCTAGCCATAAATCGGTTAGGCATTTTTCCAAACTGATGGCTGCAGAGATGGTATCTGCCTCCCGGTAACAGGAAGTTTATTGGGGGCTAGAGCCCAGGGTGCAGAGGAGTGACAATTGGACCGGTCCGTTCTTCCCAGTCCTCCTGCCGCTGGCTGGGGGTTCCCCACACCACCAGCCCCACCAGAGAACCATGGGGGAAGTGGGATGTGAGGCTGGCCTGCAGACCCCGGGAGGCCCCTCACCGGGGCAAGGAAGTGGGAAGGCTCAGTGAGGAGCTGAGCCGGGCAAGGAGGGCAGGCCTGGCCGAGCCAGCCGGCTCCTCCCTGACCTGAGAAAATGGAGGCTGCCCTGCGCCGGTGATTGGCCTAGTGGGGCAGGCAGATGCCAGACGGGCATCTGCCCTACAAGCAGGGCCGGGCTGGGGGTTACTCACATAGCTGGGCCGGCCGAGCAGCTCCCTCTCCGTTTCCACATCGTCCTAGCTACTGCCACCTCAGGCTGCTCACTAGGTCCCACGGCATGGTTCGGGTGCTCCCAGGAATCTTCTTTAATGTTGGCCCTAAACCTCAAATCTGTAGTTGCTTTTTTATAGTTGTAGATTAGTTGATCAAAGATTTATTCTCTTTTTGTTGCTCTTGGAAATGCAAATTGAACTCTGGCAGCACAGCACACACCTCTCAGGCTCATGCTGTCTTCTGGCGCCCCGGTTCCAGACCCATCGCCATCTTGACTACCTCATTGTGCTTGTTTGAAGCTAAACCACCTCATCCCCAGAAACATTGTTAACATGAGACAGGTCAGGGAGCTGGCCCTCCTGGTGACCAGAGTCCAGGAGAAGAAGTGGCCGGGGAAGACCCTGAGGACAAATGGCTAAATTTTACATAATTTAAATGAATGTAGTACTTTTAAGAAAGCTGTGTGTCACATTATCTTGAGAGCTAAAATGTCACAAAGTGTTAGGGGATTTTTAAGGGTAAAAATGTTCAGACATGGTGTACATTCAAATACAATTACTGTATGTTTTTTTCTTGTAAAGTTGTTTGAGTTCTTTATATATTCTGGATATTAGTCCTTTGTCAGATGTGTATTTTGCAAATATTTTCTCCCACTCTGTTGGCTGTCTTTTAGCTCTGTTAATTGTTTCTTTTGCTGTGCAGAAGCTTTTTAGTTTGATATAGTCCCATTTGTTTATTTTTCCTTTGGTTGCCCGTGCTTTTGGAGTCATATTCATGAAGTCTGTGCCCAGCCCTATTTGCTGAAACGTTTCTCCTATGTTTTCTTTAATAAGTTTTACTGTTTCGGGGTGTATATTTAAATCCTTAATCCATTTTGAGTTGATTTTAGTACAAGGTGAGAGATATGGGTCTAGTTTCAATCTCCTGCAAATGGATAACCAGTTATCCCAGCACCCTTTGCTGAAGAGGGAGTCCCGACCCCAGTGAATAGACTTGATGCCTTTGTCGAAGATCAAATGGCAGTAAGTACGTGGGTTGATTTCTGGGTGCTCTATTCTATTCCATTGATCAGTGTCTCTGTTTTTATACCAGTACCATGCTGTTTTGGTTATTATAGCTTTGTAGTATAGTTTAAAGTCAGGTAGAGTAATACCTCCAGCTTTATTTTTTTTGCTCAGCGTTGCTTTGGCTATTCATGGTCTTTTGTTATTCCAGATAAATAACTGTATAGTTCTTTCCATTTCTGTGAGAAATGTCATAGGAATTTTGATGGGGATTGCATTAAATTTGTATATTACTTTGGGTAGTATAGTCATTTTCACTATATTGATTCTTCCAATCCAGGAGCATGGGATGTCTTTCCATCTTCTTGTATCCTCTCTAATTTCTCTCAGGAGTGGTTTATAGTTCTCATTATAGAGATTTTTCACATCCTTAGTTAGTTCAATTCCTAAGTATTTTATTTTTTTGGTGGCTATTGTAAATGGGCAAGCTTTCTTGATTTCTCTTTCTGCTTGTTCACTATTGGTGAAAAGAAATGCTACTGATTTTTGTGTGTTGATTTTGTATCCTGCTACTGTGCTGAACTCTTTTATCACCTCTAAGAGTTTTTTAATAGATGATTTGGGCTGTTCGATATATAGGATCATGTCATCTGCAAACAGGGACAGTATGACTTCATCTTTTCCAATCTGAATGCCCTTTATTTCCTTCTCTTCTCTGATTGCTCTGGCTAAAACTTCCAAAACTATGTTGAATAGGAGTGGTGAGAGTGGGCATCCTTGTCTGGTTCCTGTTCTTAAAGGAAAAGCTTTCAGTTTTTCCCCATTCAGGATGATATTGGCAGTGGGTTTATTATATATGGCTTTGATTATGTTGAGATACTTTCCATCTATACCTAATTTATAAAGGGTCTTTATCATGAATGAGTGTTGGATTTTATCAAATGCTTTTTCGGCATCAATAGAGATGATCATATGGTCCTTGTGTTTGATTTTATTAATATGGTGGATCACATTTATTGATTTGCATATGTTGAACCAACCGTGCTTCCCTGGGATGAATGAAAATAAACAAATTAATTCACCCACATACACAAACAAAAAAAACCGGGGGTGGGGGGTGGGGAAGAAGATATAACAACTATACTTTTTTGAAGTTGTTACAACAAGCAAACGGAAAGGACATTCTTGGGGGGGAGGGGAGAGAGGGAGGAGGGAGGGCGGTGTCGGTGATGGGCCTTAATAATCATATACATTGTATATTGACAAAATAAAAATTTAACGAAAACAAACAAAAAAACAAAAAAAACAAATACAATTACTGTAAGTTCTGTCCACCAGATGGCACTGCTAGGGAGCTTTTCACGGGCAAGTAAATAATCATCCAACTTTTACATAGTAAAATTTAACTGGTAGGGTGTGAATATAGTTATATGGTCATTTTCTTTTTTATAAGGCATACATTTGGCAATTAGTAACTTAAATTGATTGTATTATTTAAGTAGAAAATTTGTATAATTTGTTGAAAATTTCTAAATTTACAAAATCCTATTCTAAATTATCATCACTGTTACCAGATTAATCAATGTCTCAGGATCAACCAAGAATTATTAATATATATGTATATATCTGCTTCCTGCTTTTAACTAGTGGCAGCTGTATGTAGAAATTGAGAATTCATTACTTTTTAATCTCACTTAGCTTTATTTAAATAATTCAAAAGTTAAAACATAAAGACACTGTGTGTATCTCTACCTTAAGAAGGAGCTGAACTCTGATAATATACTATGGTTTGTGTATTTGGGAATTTTTTCTTCAGTTCAGGTGATCTGGTCACAGTGATTGCCTTTGCATTATGTAATTTCTCCAGCCCTTTCCCTCTCAGGAAAATAGAAAAACCTCATAAAATGAAATTAAAATCCTTAGGAATTCTGCAAAACAAATGGATGACTCTGGATTGCTTACATGAGGATATGAATGTTGCTTGTAGCAATTTGCATCATTTTAAATTACTTTTAAAGGATATATGCATCCTATATATGTTTAATTAAATAATNATCCTTAGGAATTCTGCAAAACAAATGGATGACTCTGGATTGCTTACATGAGGATATGAATGTTACTTGTAGCAATTTGCATCATTTTAAATTACTTTTAAAGGATATATGCATCCTATATATGTTTAATTAAATAATAAAATTATTAACTTCTATTTTAAATCATTAAATTTGTAGGGAAAATCACTGAACATTATAATCACATAAAGGTATGTCAGACTAGAAGAATCTATAGTAATAACTAATCTTTTCTAAAATAGTAGAAAGACGGAATAAAAAATTTAACTGCCTAAGTCTCTAGTACTTCAGTTAAAATGGCTTTTGAATTATTATGTAGCCATTTTTTAGTTACTGATAAGAAACACCTCAGCCAAGAATGATGTAAGCAAATGATAAAAGAGGAGGAGGGAATTATTATCTCATGCAGTGGAAAATTCCAGTGTAGTACTATTGCTGGATTTACAGGTCTCTATGTCATCATGACTCAAGATTTATGCAGCTGCAGGCAATGTTTTCCTCCCATTGACATCATTCTTCAGTTACTTTCTTTCCTTGTGCTACAGCCCTCAGGTGGTCCAGTGTTGTCTTCCCATGTTCAAGTATCATGGAAAAAATACAATTTTCCTCTTGTTTGCTCAAATGAAAAGAGTTAGTTTGGACTGTTTTGAGTCATGCATGACACATTGAGCCAGTCTCTTTGTGAGGCCTTGGTCTCGTGTCCTCCCCTCTGTTCTATGGTGCTAACACATAGTTTGAAAATTGGGAAGGTGTGTTTCTCCAGTGAGAAACAAGGCAATGGGACAATAGCTGGCAAGGAGGCAAAAATTCAAAAAGCGACTCATATACTAGGAGTAAAAAAATACGGAGAAACAAAGCATAGTTAGACGTTAACAAAACAGATTTTTTTCCCTCTGATTCATGATAGGTGGGATGTCAAGCAAATGTACAGCTTGAGTATTTTATGTATTTTTAATTTCCTATCAAATTTCTGAAACTCAAAGTACAAATGCATAAGTTGATTTTGTGGTTGGTTGGGGGTTAGGTACAATAATACCACATGACGGAACTGATATTTCATGTCTTTGTTTTCTTCTTAGCCGTCTTCAGTTTTTTTTTTTTTTTATGCTTAAAAAACATTGATCACCCTAGCCAGTCCATTCTCAGAGTTCAAACTTCTTGAATCTTCTGCTTACATCATCAATAGGAAACCTGTATTCGGGACCAGGCTTAATCAGATCTTGGATGTTTAAGTGTTTGCCTGAACAAGTTATGCAACTTCCCAGTGTGCCTGGAAGCCTCACTGCTTACACTCATCTTAATACAATGTGGAGAATTTCCTATGAACAATTGACTAAAACTAAAAATATCTGAGCCTGTTTTAGAAATGATTTTGCTCCCTATCTGCAACAAGTGGAAAGTAAATTGCTGCACCAGTCAGCCACCCCTAGGTTTTGACCCTGGAGGATAGTGGAGGCAAGGTATAATTGAAGAAAAAAACTATATATATATACAGTGTAATACAGATGGCCCCTGATTTACATAGGTTGACTTAGTATTCTTCGATGTTAGGATAGTGTGAAAGCGATATGCATTCAGTTTGCTCCTCTGCTTACAATCGAGTTATGTCCTGATAAACCCACGGTAAGTTGAAAATATCCTAAGGTGACAGTGCATTTTCCACTTATATTTTCAACTTACCATGGGTTTATTGAATCAACCTCATCGTGAGTCAAGAAGCATCTTCATTTAAGAGTATGTTTCTATAATTTTCAAAGGATGTAACCATTGGTAAATTTCTTCTCTGTGCCTCAGTTTCCTTACCTTTGTAATGGAGATAAAAGTACCCTCATTGTGGTACTGTGAGATATAAAGAACACAGACTTTGTAAAATGCTCAGCACAATGCCTGGCATATGACAGGCATTAAGTAAATAGTCGATGTAATTATTAGTGTGGACACTCTGTGTAAGAACAGATAACCTGATATAAACATCCACACTACATTATCAAAATGGTCAAATGTCTAACTGCATAGAAAGATGTCAGAAAAATAGAAGATCTTTGGGGTAATAATAGCAGTTTAGAGAAACAATATGTTCTTAAATTTTTCAAATGGGCTAAAACCCTGAAAATACCTGGCATTTATTAATTTGCTTACTTATTCAAATTTTTGTCATTCATTGAATACCTATCCTTGCAGGCTCTGATTTAAATTCAGGAATACAGTAATAAGGCATGGTTCCTGCCTACAAGAATCTACAATTTAGTAAAAATACAGATATTAATATTAATAAAAGAAACACAAATAAATGCACAATTAGATTACAGTAAAGATGAAAATTTAGGAGAAATATAAAACTTAGAAGACAAGGAAAGTTAGACAATGTCATTAAATATGTAATAGAAAGAAAATATGTAGTTATGGAGATAAAAGAAAGCTTTCATAAATAAGTGATTATTGAGTTGAGATTTGAAGGGAGAAAGAACATGGATTAATTAGATGAATGGGATAGTTGTTTGACAGGGATATTCTAGGCAGAGGAAACAGCATGTATGCTGTCTACTTGATAGGACAGTGTATAAGAAACTGAAAGAAAGTCATCAAAATTGGACCAAAGAGAGAGCATGGTACTAGATTGGGTTGGTGAGAGCAAAAAGGAGACAGATGATACAGAACCTTTTTGGCCATGATAATCATTTTGGTCTTTATCCTAAGAGTAATGGGAACTATTGCATGTACCAACACATGTTGGTGGCATAATAGTATTTATGTTATATCCCAGCTTAAGCAGAGATTTGAATGACTAGAATCATCTATCCTCACATTATTTCCCAAGTATAAGAATTTACCAAAAGCAATGAGTACCTCATTAATGGCATATTAGTAATCACTCTTAATATTAATAGACTGATCTATAAATCCATAAAATGTAATGTACATAGAACCTATTCACTTTATCTTCAGAGTTCTTCCTCTTTCAATACTCTTTAAAATCTTCTATTTTAGTAAGAAAATCTACTGCACACTTAAGATATGAAACAAAAACTTCAGTTTTTAGAAGAGAATGTTTACCAGTTTAAGACACTTCAAGAAACAGCTATATCAGAAGAAGCCACAATTTCAAAGCGATGGAAAAAGGATAGAGGAAGAACAGGCACTGGGCATATTAGAAATTATAAAAGGTGTCTTTTCTTGTTAAAGTTATTAATGGAATATTTCCTGTAAAACTTTCAAAGAAACTTAGCACTTTTAAAACCTGTTTCATCTTAAAAAAAAGAAATATTTAGCCAACTCCTTCAGTAAATGATGCATAAGAACTTAAAAGCCAATTCCTGAGTTTCTCTAAATTATATTATGTTCCAAATTGAACATATGTGACAATGAGAGGTGTGTTCCAAGGACAATTTCAGGATTTTTGTCTTCTGTAAGAGAGTGGATGGTGGACTAATTTGTGCTAAGATATAGATGAAAAATGTTGACTTTTTTCAGGGTGGGGTTTCTCACAGGTTTGATTTGAACATGTCTAGCTTGAGATGCCTTAAACTTCCAAGTGAGATACCACAGGAAACTGGATTTCAAATTTCAAATTGGTACTGTGGGATGTTAGTGGTTATGATATTGAAATCAAAATGATACATGGGATTATTGTTAACGTCTTTGGAACAAATTTCTACTGCCGTGTATCATCTTGATATCAATATCATAACCACTAACATCCCACAGTACCAATTTGAAATTTGAAATCCAGTTTCCTGTGGTATCTCACTTGGAAGTTTAAGGCATCTCAAGCTAGACATGTTCAAATCAAACCTGTGAGAAACCCCACCCTGAAAAAAGTCAACATTTTTCATCTATATCTTAGCACAAATACTCCACCATCCACTCTGTTACAGAAGACGAAAATCCTGAAATTGTCCTTGGAACACACCTCTCATTGTCACATATGTTCAATTTGGAACATAATATAATTTAGAGAAACTCAGGAATTGGCTTTTAAGTTCTTATGCATCATTTACTGAAGGAGTTGGCTAAATATTTCTTTTTTTTAAGATGAAACAGGTTTTAAAAGTGCTAAGTTTCTTTGAAAGTTTTACAGGAAATATTCCATTAATAACTTTAACAAGAAAAGACACCTTTTATAATTTCTAATATGCCCAGTGCCTGTTCTTCCTCTATCATTTTCCCATTGCTTTGAAATTGTGGCTGCTTCTGATATAGCTGTTTCTTGAAGTGTCTTAAACTGGTAAACATTCTCTTCTAAAAACTGAAGTTTTTGTTTCATATCTTAAGTGTGCAGTAGATTTTCTTACTAAAATAGAGGATTTTAAAGAGTATTGAAAGAGGAAGAACTCTGAAGATAAAGGGAATAGGTTCTATGTGCATTACATTTTATGGATTTATAGATCAGTCTATTAATATTAAGAGTGATTACTAATATGCCATTAATGAGATACTCATTGCTTTTGGTAAATTCTTATACTTGGGAAATAATGTGAGGATAGATGATTCTAGTCATTCAAATCTCTGCTTAAGCTGGGATATAACATAAATACTACGTGTGTAATTGACTTCCAAGTAATGCAATAAAACATTTGTAACACCATGCTCAATTCTTTAGAAACAAAACTATGAAATGTCTTTACTTTTTTTCCAATCACTGTTTTACCTTGGTCTTTTGATTCCCCCTTTTGTGTCCCTTGACTATCTCTACCAGTTTCTAAAGCTTTCTGATATCTGTTAGTTATTAAAATTTAGTCAATTGGGGGCCAGCCCTGTGGCGCACTGCTACAGTGCGCCGCTTGGGAGTGCGTGGTGCTCCCGCCGAGGGTTCGGATCCCACATACAGACCGGCCGCTCACTGGCTGAGCGAGGAACGGGAGCAACACCGAGGGTTGCGATCCCGTTGCCGGTCCCGGTCCGGTACGGGNAAAAAAAAAAAAAAAAAAAAAAAAAAATTTAGTCAATTGGATTTAAAATTTTCTAATCTCATTTAATTAAAAACTCAGCCAATGTCTAGCAGCTTCTAGACACTACTTCCTTCAGTGAATTGATGTCAGATTGTTTATTTTCTTACTGCTGAGTTTTAAGGGTTCTTCGTATATTTTAGATAATAGTCTATTATATGATTTGTCTTTTGCGAATATTTTCTCTCGGTCTGTGGCTTCTCTTACCATTCTCTTGATAATGACTTTTGCAGAGCAGATGTTTTTAATTTTAAGGAACTCTAGCTGTAATCAATGATTTTTTTTATGGGTCATGCCTTTGGTGTGGCATCTAAAAAGTCATTGCCATATCTATGGCCATCTAGGTTTTCTCCTACATTATATTTTAGGAGTTTATCTTTGTGCATTTTATATTTAGGGCTATCATCCATTTTGAGTTATTTTTTGTGAAGAGTGTAAGTTTTGTGCTTATTATTTTAGCACCTTTTGTTGAAAGACTATTTTTGCTCTGTGGTATTGCCTTTGCTCCTTTGCCAAAGATCAGTTGACTATATTTATGTGGGTCTATTTCTGAGACCTCTATTCTGTTCCACGGATCTATTGGCTTATATTTTTCTCCAATACTACACTGTCTTGATTACTGCAACTGTATAGTAAGTCGTGAAGTAGGACAGTATGAGTCCTTCAAATCTGTTATTCTCCTTCAATATTGTGTTGGCTCTTCTGAGTCTTTTGCCTCTCCATATGCACTTTGGAATCAGTTTATCAATATCTTTCAAATAACTTGATGTGATTTTGTTTGGGATTTTGTTGAATCTATAGATTAATTTGGGAAGAACAGACATCTTGACAATACTGAGTCATCCTATTTATGAACATGGAATATCTGTATTTATTTGTTTCTTCTTTGATAATTTGGTTGGAATGATAATTTTTAACAAAGCAATACACTGTGCATTCAATACAGAACAAAACAGGAATATTGGGGTAAAACTACCACACTTTAAAAAAATAAATAAGTAGGAAAAAACTTGTATAACAGTGTCAGATTTTGTTATAGGTCTAGCAGACACACACACACACACACACACACACACACACACACACACACGAGTTATGTATTATTTTAGCCAAAATAGTAAATATATGGCAACTGAGACGACCAATGAATAATCATGGACGTGTCAGTTTGATCACATCCTGGAATGTGGAGTCACTTCTTGTTATCAAATTTAGTTGCTTCACTTTCTGTTCATTTTGAAGAATTTTATTCTTGGATGATAATAACATTGAAGAAGATTTCCCACTAGAGAACAGCATAATTAAATAATCATTAGAACAACAACAAAAAACTTTAGAGCCAAAACTGTGTATTGTATTTATGCACACAGGACTCAACTTAGTTTTCAATAATACTGTAATTAATTGATTTTAATTAGGTATAAGAAATCAGGACATCTAGAACTATAAACTATGGCTGGAAGTAGATTTGTAATTACTATAATACAGTAAACTCTCTTGCAGAAAAAACAATTTTTGAGGGCAGATGAGTGTCTCAAAATAATTTAAAATACACTAATTGTTATCAAACTTTATCAATATTACTAAACTTAATAACAAATAACTATTATTGCATGACTACTCAGTGTCAAAACATGCATGAGGTGATTTTTAAAACTACTCAGTGTCAAAACATGCATAAGGTGATTTTTAGTAATGCTTGAAACATTTAATTACCACACCCTATAAGCATTACCAAAAAAGAAAATAATGGCTCTTCTGTTATTGAATCATATTAAACTACATTAATGTATTTTAAAAGATGAAATGTATTTTGAACAGAACTCCATAGAGAAAGCCTCAAAATGTCATTTGTGTTTATTATAAAAGGAGTGTTTTGTATTGGAAAACAGAGAAAGCAGTTATCCAAGTACTTCTAGCCAATGGAACTGCACAGAGAAAACCACAGCAGCAGTAAGACACAAACTGGAAGGAGACCAAAAATATGATTCAGTATATGAGGCCTCACAATCAGCTTAGCGTAAGCACAGCCATGTTAACTGCCTCCTCACCCTGTCCCCTACCCACTCCCTTTCTCTTAAGCAAGTGCTTTCTGAGAAAAAATGGATTTTGTGTAAAACAGAATTTTATGCAGTACAGGAAAACCAAGAGCCATTACAAAATGCTGAATACTCGAAATAGCTACCAAAGCCCTTCTAAAAACTTGTGCTCTCCACCCAAACCCCTTGCCCTAATTTAAACCCTATAAAAGCTCTACTAGTCTGCACAGGGTTTGGAACTGATATTTCAGTTTTCCCTCCAGGTTTGCTGGAGTAAACTCCGTTGCTTGATAAATATCTGTCTTGGATCTTTTATTCTGTTTGTCTCGCCGACCTAACATAGTATGTAAAAAGATGTATACATATACATATATATATATATATATATATATATACACACACACACACACACATATATACATATATATATGAAATATATATATTTATTTATTTTTAAGACAATTGGGGAATTTAATTCTAAAATCAAATCAAATGGTGTTATACTACCTTGTATAGGTCATCAAAATATTTATATTGGTGGTTTCTCTGATGAAAAAATATTTAAAAATCTAATTGCATATTTCATTTTTCACTCATAGTACTAAGTGGATACACAGAAAGAAATAGTGAAATTAACTAATTATATTAAGTTTAAAGAATTGGCCATGAGAAATGTTTTCCTTGTAATTTGAGAAATAATCACATTTAAATACATTTTATGTGTATATATTCTTGGGACTTGCAACTACAGTCTTCTGTACACTGATTAATTTAAAAAGGTTAATATTGTATCTGTGAAGGCTATTCTAAGAAAGATAATAGTTTCAGACATCTAAAAAAATAAATCAGTGGTTCAAGAAAAAGTTGAGCTATGATTCGAAGAAATTGATGTGATTTGAGTTATCTATTTTTCCCTATAAAAAGTTTGTGTGATACACAGCTTTAGGTCTGACTTTGGCAATTAACCTTCCACTGCCCAAACAGAGTCAGAAAATGAAAGAGAAAAATAATTATAGAGATATAAATCCTCATCCCATACTCACACCAAATCTTTATGATATATACCTATACTTCACCCTCTTTTTATATCACAAACACAAGTATAGAAAACACTTCTGTAGAGTAAAATTGTATTTTTACTGACAATGTTGCCTCCTGTATCCCTCCAACTTTCCTTACCATTTCAAGGTCCAATGGCAAATGCTTTCCAGTTACCCGATGTCCGAATCACTGTATCTGAGGGCATTTCCATAAGTCAGCTACAGTCAGTAGCAGAACAGTAGTGTCAAGGTTAACTGTCCCTGAGATTAAACTTTGAGCAATGCTTCATGAGAACAGGTATATATATTCTCTAACTAGACCTAGAGGACAATAAGTTTTAGGATTGTGTTTTATACGATTTCTGCCCACAAGATTAAATTTTAGTAGCCATTTATGGTACCATTTACTGTCTGTCTTCCCTTGCCTGTATCTTTTTCTCATTTCTAAGCTCCTTTCAAATAAATTAACTGCACTTGTATTAGGGTTTGATTCTTGGGTATTAACATTAAGATCAAATCAATGGCCAACTTTCATGTTTACAAAATGTCACTGAACATTTGCATTATTTTGTCATCTCATTTTTCTAAAGTTGCCAGAAGAAAACATCATTAGTTTAAAAATTATTTATTTTAGTTTCTTATGGAAGTCTTGTTATTTATTATTCAGGATGTCAAAAATAATATACAAAAATAGGTAGAATACATGGACAGTGCCAAAACAAAATTATATTCAAATCAATACATTTAAACAGGGTTCACAATAGATGTGAGAAGAGTGAATGTCACATAGGGAAATGTTTCTCTAAAACTTCATTTATATGAATTATAACAACACAAAAAAAGATGGGCAAGAGCAAAAGAAGAATTCAGTTTTGGATAAAGAATCAAGGTTCCTCACTGGATTTAGAAATTAAATATGTAAAGTTGTATCATAGTGCACATCACTATTTATTAATAGTTGATTATTGAAGACTATTGAGGTGTGTAGAGAGCAGAATAATTAGGGGAGCACACTCCACTTAAGAACTTAAATTTTAATAGCCTACATTTGATACTAAAAAAATATTACTTCCTATTGATTTTGTTTTTTCCTCAGGAAGAATATTTCATTTTTCTCAGTAAAATGTGAAACATACAGACCTTAATTCTACTATCACTGGAGAAGGAAAAACTAGTGGCCATGACACAGGAAATGCTCAGTAAAATTTATTGTGCGAATAAATAATTAAATAATTGAATAATCCTAATAATTCCCCTTTTCTTACATGCGTTGAAAAATGGAGAACTAATCCAAGTGTTTTCTGGTTGCTAGACTGTAAATGCTTTAGTGAAAATACATATTAGCGGAGAGATCATAGTCTTGAATAACCTCTTCTTACAGTGGTAAGTTGCAGTGACTATGGCTAGCTTAAGCAATTTGACTAACAGCGTTCTTTTGTGTTACCCTCTGAAAGGCTTCCTTCACTTCCTTGTTCCTCAAGGTATAGATAACAGGATTCAGAGCAGGTGTGACCACTGTGTACATGAGTGCCGTTGCTTTGTCTGTTTCTGGAGTGTGTACAGTCTTAGGTTGGAGATAAGTAAACAAGGCAGTGCCATAGAACAGAGAAACAACCAGGATATGAGAAGAGCAAGTGGAGAAAGCTTTCTGCTTGCCGGCTGCTGAAGGGATTCTCAGGATGGTCACTAGAATGTGCATATAGGAGCACAGAATGAGGAGACAGGGACCCATAATGAAGAGCATGGAGACAGCAAACAACACAACCTCATTGCGGGAGGTATCAACACAAGCCAGTTTCACTACAGGGATAATATCACAAAAAAAAAATGCTGAATTTTCCCTGTTCCACAGAAAGGCAGAGTGAAGATCCAGGTGGTCTGGGCTGACTCCACTACCATCCCGGTGATCCAAGATGCTGCAGCCAATTTCAAACACACCCGAGGGCCCATCAGGAGAGTATAATGCAGTGGGTAACAAATAGCTACAAAGCGGTCATAAGCCATGGCTGCTAACAGGCAGCACTCTGTCAGTCCCAAGATGGTAAATATGTACATCTGGGCTGCACAGCCTCCCACGCTTATGGTCTTGATCTCCAACAGCAGGTGCACCATCCTCTGGGGCACCACACTGCTGATATAGCACGTCTCCAAGAAGGAGAGGTTTGCCAGGAAGAAATACATGGGAGTGTGCAGGGAAGGGGTGACCCAGATCAGACAGACGATGATAAGGTTTCCTCCTACAGTAAATAGGTAGATGATTAGGAACACAATGAAGAGTACAAGTTGTAACTCTGCCAGAGAGGAAAAAGCTATAAATGTGAATTTGGTGCAGAGGGACTGGTTTCCACTCACTATGGGCTCAGAACCAGAGATCTGTGAAGACAACAAAGAAGACATAATACATAGGAATCCAGTCTTCTAACACAGCTCTCTATCCACAGCAAAGGAGTTCTCATAGAATCAGTAGTCTGAGATGAGAACCTGGACACCTGGATTTCTTCTAAGTCTTTCTAAATAATTACCCAACTAAAATGGATGCATTTTCCTTCCTGATTTTGATTGTGGATTTTGTGCTATTTCCACAGGAATTTAGAAAAAAAAAACAATGTCTTTAAGCTGTATCTTCTGGTTTTTTGTTTTTATCTTATCAATATTCTAATTATACACATAAACTGTTAGGTAATTGCAGGGGCGTACCACAAAGATCCTCTGACTTGACATGATGCTTGCAAATTCTCATCGTGGGAGGAGGTGCCACCGTTCCGCCCTCATTTTTTGGAGTTCCGTGTGCATGCTTTTTCTTATTATATTTTATTTCTTACTGCCTCATAATTATCGCTCTGGGGAGATTGGGAGTGGGATTGAGAATCATACCATATTAATGAGACTCCTGAGAGTTATGGTCATGGGTTCTCAGGAGATGGTTTGTGGCAGCTAAGACCAGAAGGGGACAATGAACCTATATAAACATTTACCTTGTCTGCTTCCTGGAAGGATTGTTTTTAGTGCAATTAGTGAACATAATGGAAATGTTATTGAAAATTTACTCAAAAGTTGCTAGGCAACATGGTTAAAAAATAACTATTATTATGCCTAGTCTGCCTGTTTTTAAGAGTCAAACATGAATTTTTTTCCAGTAAAAATACCCTTAAAAAGAGTACAAATCATAAAATTCCCCTTAAGGAAGAAACCTCATAAAGGTCTTTTAGCAAATGTTTTTATTTCTCATAGGGTAGTGAATTTAGAATTATTACATATGGTGAATCAGTATTGGGATAAGAAAACTGGTTGATTATTTTACTTAATGTGATAGTTAATCCTGGAAATATAGATTCAGGTTAAGTTTTAAAATATCTTCATAAGGCCTAACACATTATAGGATGTAGTAGGTAAGAGAATCTTATTGTATATTACAATTGGATTATGTTTCAATAACATCATACAGAGTTCAATGTAATGTAGATTTAGCTAAACTAAATATAACAGTTGATGATTATCTGGGACCATTGGGTTGTAATGTCCTTGCTCAAAGGAAAAAACATTGTAGTCATCCTTCTTGGGAACATATTGTAATGTTATTTGTCTTGGGAACACATGTTACTCATAAGAAGATGTTATGATATTGTTCAATGATTATTTTGTCTTTAAGAAAAAGTATAAAAAGTGTGTGCATGCTTCAATAAAGTGTCAGCATTCAGCAGATCCGTTGAGTCTGTGTGTTTGTTGTCCATTTCATCGCCAACGCTGCCTTTCCTCTCTTTTGGGGGATTATCAGTGAAGACCCCATGAACTCTGTGCTAGGGCTGGACCCCAGCAGGTAATATATGAAGACACTCTAAATGTAAAGGTGTTGGGCTACGCCTGGGCCACCAGCCATTTTGGGAAAGTACCTCAGCCATTTTAAACTTGCTTCGGGATGATTCTGGGAAACCGAAACCTAAGCGGAGAACTCAAAACTTAAAAGAACTAACTTCCGGGGTACGGTGACTCTGCACTTTTTTCCCGCCTGCCCTGTCCTCACCCCTCCTCCCGGGTAGCAGTGTGTCAACTCCCTATTGGATAAGAGCTCCCCCGC